>NC_041233.1:41403275-41404442 GCF_002837175.3 Physeter macrocephalus
ATGGACTTGAGGACATGGGAAGGGGGAAGGGTAAGCTGTGACTAAGTGAGAGAGTGGCAGGAACATATATGCACTACCAAATGTAAATTAGATAGCTAGTGGGAAGCTGCCGCATAGCACAGGGAGATCACCTCTGTGCTTTGTGACCATGAGAGGGGTGGGATAGGGAGGGTGGGAGGGAGGGAGACACAAGAGGGAAGAGATATGGGAACATATGTATATGTATAACTGATTCACTTTGTTGTAAAGGAGAAACTAACACACTATTGTAAAACAGTTATACTCCAATAAAAAAAAAAAAAAAAGAATACAGAAGGCATGTTCCATTATGTTCTAGCTTTTAGTGCTGCTATTATTCCAATGCCATTCTGATTCATGATCCTCTGTATGAAATTATATAATTGGAACATATTTTCTTTGTACTGAGTTCTGAAATTTCATATTGATGGAATATTGTGTGGATTAATTTTCATTCAATTTGGGAAGAACTCAGATTACCATTATAATCTAAAAAATGTCTATGTTTTATATCTGGGAAATATATTAGAATTATTATCATTTTTATATTTAACTGAACTTTTTTGAAAGAATGTATAATCACATGCAGGCTATAGTATAATGTCACAACCAGGATATTGGCATTGATATAATCAAGTAATTTTATGCAGATTTTTCCAGTTTTACTTTTACGTGTGTGTGTATAAAGTTCTGTACAATTCTGTCACATGTGGTTTCATGTATTCATCATTACAGTCAAGACACTAAACACTTCCATTGCCACAAGTTTTTTTATGTTTCCCGTTTATGACTGCATCTCCATACAAATTTTAAGATACTTTGTTCTAGTTTCGTAAAAAATGCCGTTGGTAATTTGATAGGGATTGCATTGAATGTGTAGATTGCTTTGGGTAGTATAGTCATTTTCACAATATTGATTCTTCCAATCCAAGAACATGGTACATCTCTCCATCTGTTGGTATCATCTTTAATTTCTTTCATCAGTGTCTTATAGTTTTCTGCATACAGGTCTTTTGTCTCCCTAGGTAGGTTTATTCCTAGGTATTTTATTCTTTTTGTTGCAATGGTAAATGGGAGTGTTTCCTTAATTTCTCTTTCAGATTTTTCAACATTAGTGTATAGGAATGCAAAAGATTTCTGTGCATTAAC
>NC_041233.1:41404975-41405731 GCF_002837175.3 Physeter macrocephalus
ATTGAGGTTATCATATGGTTTTTATTCTTCAATTTGTTAATATGGTTTATCACATTGATTGATTTACGTATATTGAAGAATCCTTGCATCCCTGGGATAAATCCCACTTGATCCTGGTGTATGATCCTTTTAATGTGTTGTTGGATTCTGTGTGCTAGTATTTTGTTGTGGATTTTTACATCTATATTCATCAGTGATATTGGTCTGTAAATTTCTTTCTTTGTAGTATCTTTGTCTGGTTTTGGTATCAGGGTGATGGTGGCCTCATAGAATGAGTTTGGGAATGTTCCTTCCTCTGCAGTTTTTTGGAAGAGTTTGAGAAGGATGGGTGTTAGCTCTTCTCTAAATGTTTCATAAAATCCCCTGTGAAGCCACCTGGTCTGGGACTTTTGTTTTTTGGAAGATTTTTTTTTTTTTTTTTTTGTGGTACGTGGGCCTCTCACTGCTGTGGCCTCTCCCATTGGGGAACACAGGCTCCGGACGCGCAGGCTCAGTGGCCATGGCTCACGGGCCCAGCCGCTCTGCGGCATGTGAGATCTTCCCAGACCAGAGCACGAACCCGTGTCCCCTGCATCGGCAGGTGGATTCTCAACCACTGTGCCACCAGGGAAGCCCTGTGGGAAGATTTTTAATCACAGTTTCAATTTCATTACTTGTGATTGGTCTGTTCATATTTTCTATTTCTTCCTGGTTCAGTCTTGGAAGGTTATACCTGTGTAAGAATCTGTCCATTGCTTCCAGGTTGTCCATTTTATT
>NC_041233.1:41406214-41407227 GCF_002837175.3 Physeter macrocephalus
TATCTTTGCTATTGTTTTCTTTGTTTCTATTTCATTTATTTCTGCTCTGATCTTTATGATTTCTTTCCTTCTGCTAACTTTGGGTTTTGTTTGGTTTTCTTTCTCTAGTTCCTTTAGGTGTAAGGTTAGATTGTTTATTTGAGATTTTTCTTGTTTCTTGAGGTAGGCTTGTATAGCTATAAACTTCCCTCTTAGAACTGCTTTTGCCTCATCCCATAGGTTTTGGATCATCGTGTTTTCATTGTCATTTGTCTCTAGGTATTTTTTGATATCCTCTTTGATTTCTTCAGTGATCTCTTTTTATTTAGTAACGCATTGTTTAGCCTCCATGTGTTTGTGTTTTTTACGGTTTTTTACCTGTAATTCATTTCTAATCTCATAGCGTTGTGGTCAGAAAAGATGCTTTATATGATTTCAGTTTTCTTAAATTTACTGTGGCTTGATTTGTTACCCAAGATGTGATCTATCCTGGAGAATATTCTGTGCGCACTTAAGAAGAAAGTGTAATATGATGTTTTTTGATGGAATGTCCTATAAATATCAATTAAATCTATCTGGTCTATTGTATCATTTAAAGCTTCTGTTTCCTTATTTATTTTCATTTTGAATGATCTGTCCATTGGTGTAAGTGAGGTGTTAAAGTCCCCCACTATTATGGTGTTACTGTCGATTTCCTCTTTTATTGCTGTTAGCAGTCGCCTTATGTATTGAGGTGCTCCTATGTTGGGATGTAGACAGCATATATATGGGTCTTGTTTTTGTATCCATTCAACAAGCCTCTGTCTTTTGGTTGGAGCATTTAATCCATTCACGTTTAAGGTAATTATCGCTATGTATATTCCTATGACCATTTTCTTAATTGTTTTGGGTTTTTTTTGTAGGTCCTTTTCTTCTGTTGTGTTTCCCACTTATAGAAGTTCCTTTAGCATTTGTTGTAGAGCTGGTTTGGTGGTGCTGAATTCTCTTAGCTTTTGCTTGTCTGTAAAGCTTTTGATTTCTCCATCGAATCTGAA
>NC_041233.1:41407504-41434805 GCF_002837175.3 Physeter macrocephalus
GCTATCTGGTCCTGGGCTCTTGTTTGTTGGAAGATTTTTAATCACAGTTTCAATTTCAGTACTTGTGATTGGTCTGTTTATATTTTCTATTTCTTCCTGGTTCAGTCTCGGAAGGTTGTGCTTTTCTAAGAATTTGTCCATTTCTTCCAGGTTGTTTAATTTTGTCCCAGAGTTCTCTGAGACTGTCCTCAATTCTCTTCATTCTTTTTTCTTTATTCCTCTCTGCAGTAGTTATTTCCACTATTTTATCTTCCAGGTCACTTATCCGTTTGTCTGCCTCAGTTATTCTGCTATTGATTCTTTCTAGTGTAGTGTTCATTTCAGTCATTGTGTTGTTCATCTCTGTTTGTTTGTTCTTTAATTCTTCTAGGTCTGTGTTAAACATTTCTTGCATATTCTCGATCTTTGCCAACATTCTTTTTCTGAGGTCCTGGATCATCTTCATTATCATTATTCTGAATTATTTTTCTGCCCTCTGGTGGATGAGGCTATCTAAGAGGCTTGTGTAAGTTTCCTGATAGGAGGGACTGGTGGTGGGTAGAGCTCAGTAAAACTTTAATCCACTTAACTGTTGATGGGTTGGTCTGGGTTCCCTCCCTGTTGGTTGTTTGGCCTGAGGCATCCCAACACTGGAGACTACCTGGTCTCTTTGATGGGGCTAATGACAGACACTGGGAGGGCTCACACCAAGGAGTACTTCCCAGAACTTCTGCTGCCAGTGTGCTTGTTCCCACCATGAGCCACAGCCATCCCCCACCTCTGCATGTATAGCATGTAGAATGGAGGGGTTTATGGATTGAAAATTTTAATTCAGTATAGAGAAATAAGTCCACAGTCAGAAAGAGGGGTCATTGAGATGGTTTAATGCCGGTTGTTTGAACTTACCAATTTGTGGGGAAAAAAGAAAAAACCCAGTTGTAAACTTCTCAGTGTTAGAACCTTGCCTTACTTACCTATTTCCTATCACAAAAACTAGGACCGTGTCTGAAATTGAGAAGGCACTTAGTGAATGTTTACCAAGCGAGGAATTGCAGGTGTTTGTGCAGTCTATACACAAATGATTGTGGTAGGTAACTAAGAAGGATCAAGAAGCTATTTAAACAAATTTATCATGAACTCTAAGTGCCCTTATCTGTAGCCATTTTCCTAAAAGGGAGAGAGAATCTCCTTAAATTATTATAAGCATCTTTCTTAGTCACCCCCTAGGCACCTCCCAACCTACTCCTAACACCACCCTCTTGGTATCCTCAAAATCAGTAAATCATCAAAATTGGATTTGAGGAATCAGACTAATTTGAGCCATTTCACAGTAATTATAATAGTATGAAACAAACATGATACCAATACCAAATGCTCAGAATATCCAGAAAATCGCCATGCACCTCATATAAGATTCTCTTTTATTTTGGATGTTTAATCTGGAGGTTAAAATTGACAGTGTGTGCTTCTGCTAATTGATATGCCAGAGTTTTGCAGATCTCAGGCAGTATCGTTAATAATTTCCTGCCAGCAGCTCGTGGCATGATTATTAGTACCGATGGACTTCAAGCTGGTAAGCTCTGACAGCATTCATCAGAATGTGCCAGCATTTCTATTCAGAATCCTGTGTCTCCTGTTGAGTGTGCAGAGTTGGACAGAATGCAAGAGGAAGGTGTCAGTGTTCAAGTGATACCACTGGGTAATATGTCAACTGATTTCTCTGCCCACACTGAAATAGCTCAGTGGTAGAAGGAGTCCACATAATACCAGAAGCAATTAAGATAACAGACAATTATTTTGTTTCCTATTTTTTCTCCTGTATCAAGTTAGATAGAGCAGGCATACAAAAAAAAAAAAAAAGGAAAGAAAAAAAGGCCTACAAAAGCAGTCTGCCTTGCTCTGTACACTTGGGCAGATTGTGTGAAAGCTTTTCTCAGAAGAGTTTGATTTGGTCGATTTTTGCATTCTTAAGAACAGAGTTATCCAGTTAGAATATTTATAAATAGAAGCAATTTTACAGAGTTCAGATATATTGACCACTCATTAAAGGTCTTCTATGGCTGGTAGCTTATGAAATATTTTTTGAAATACAATTTGGTTTTTATATGAAGTACTCATTTAGATAAAATTGTATCTCAACTTCTCAATCTTGCAGTTATTAATATGAACATCTACAAATTTCAACCATTCTGCTCCATATTCATTTTATTGGCATGAAGTTGTGCAGATTTGGGGGGAAAAAAATCCCCGTTCCAAATGAGTGTACTAATGTGAAGACACTGGCTGATATGAACCGTGTTTTTCCTCCAATAACATTTACCTGTACTTTGTTTTTATTCCTATAAATGGACATTTTAACATGTCATTTTCCAATTCATATTGATATTGAATACATGAAAAAAGAGCTACATGAAATTCCTTTCTCTTCCATAAGGGGGACATTCAGATATGCAAAACTGGGTTTTATTGTTGTTTTCAAAATTATATAGATTATGCATTCTTCATGGCTATCCTGCAATTTCTTATTCTGATTATTTCTTACTCTAACTTTAGTTATCTTTATTTGAATACAAGTCCTTCTTGCGTGTGTTTTCTTTTTCTTTTTTTCCTTTTTTGTCCCCTCCTGTCTCTGCAGAGCTCTGTGATTCTGAAATACAGCTCATAGTACACTTAAACAGAAGAATGTCTGGTTGGGGGAAGAAGTTTATACGGCTTGTCCAGACTGTCTCACTGAGTCCAATTTCACAAGCTGTTAACACTTTGAAAGGGAAAAATTAATTTGTCTCTCATGTTCTAGAAAGGGGGACAAAATGTTAGAAAATATTATTTAGTTGCTTTAGAAGAGACAGGTTGATATGAGATGAATTTATATTATTATAAATTAAGGAGACACATTCCTAGAGAGAGGTGAGGCATTCCCTTTAAAGTATTTATTAATAATTTCAAACACTTCCTTTTTGTCCATGGGGAAGTACCAGGACAAGTTAGAGAAAGCAATGTCGGCAACACGGAGAGAGTTCTAATAAACTCAGCAATAAATAAGAACATTGGAATGAGCTGCATGTAACTAGGGAGACCTATAAGGCATTATGGAATGTGTCAGGGATTCTAAAACATAGAAGGATATGCTGTTGGACACATTCAAAGACCACAAATTGAACTTTAAATGTATCAACCACATAAGAATAGCAAATGAGCAGGAATTAACTAGCTGCTTAATACCAGTGATAATTATTTAATAAATGAAAAGTAGAAATGTATATTGTCAACTCTTATTTTTTAATTTTTAAAATTGATATATGTTTATATATTATAAAATGCCCATGTATTAAGGAGACAGTTCTGTGAGTTTTGCCAAATGTACACACATGTTTAAGCATCACACAAATTAAGGTATAGAATATTGCCTTCACTCTGGAGATTCACCCCATTCCTTTCTTCTCATCTCACAGGGACAATCACTACTCTGATTTGTATCTATCTCTTTAGATTACTTAAATTTTATGGAAATGAAGTCAGAATGTATGCAGTCTTTTGTTTTGAATTCTTTCACTCAACATTTAAATAATTGTTTTCATGCTATATTGTGTGAATCAGTTCATTTTTCATAATTTCTGAGTAATATTGCATTATATGAATATATCACAATCTGTTTATTCTCCTGTGAGGGACATTTGAGTTGTTTCAAAATATTACTTTTAAGAATAAAGCTGCAATGACCATTCTTGTAATCAATCTATATTTGTGGGTATATATTTTTATTTTTCTAAAAAATAACATTTGGATTGAATTGTTGCATCATAAAGTGTATATAATAAACTTAAAAAAACCCACAGTTTTCCAAAGTTGTTGTACAAGTTTACATCCCACCTGTAATGTGTGAAAATCAAATTACTTAGTACATCTTCTGATATTTGCTTATTACTCATTAGTCTTTTTTTCCATAGTAGTGGTGTACTGTGTTATCTTATTGTGAAATTTATTGGCATTTCTCTGATGAATAGTGATACTGACCATCATTTTCATGCTTATTAGCTATTAGCCATTTATATATTTTATTTTTTTGTGGAGCCTGTCCAAGTTTTTTTGCCCATTGGTTTTCTTTTATTTTTATTGATTTGTTGGATGTTCTTATGTATTCTGGATATATAAGTTTATATCAGAAATGTATATGTGAATATTTCTTCTCAATCTGTGGCTTGCTTTTTCATTTCCTTTAACAGGATCTTTTGATAAGCATGTTGTTTTTTATGATTGTTTACTTAAGTATCCATCTATGTTTTGTTTTAGGAGCTATAATTTTAGCTTGTATATTTTTGTGTTAATTTTTTATGTATAATATGATGCAAGTTTAATCCCTTCTCCTTAAAAAAAAGGTAGTCAATACAGTTTCATTTGTTGATTTTTTTTCTTTCTCACTTAGTTGAATTAGTATCTTTGTTAAATATTTAACCACAGAGTGGGAATGTATCTTCTGTTTTATTGAACTCTTTGATCATTCTATGCCAATGCTACACTCCCTTATTTTAGCTTTATAGTAAGATAAATTTGCATAGCATTAATTCCCTGAACTTGATCTGCCTTTGCAAAGTATTTTTTCCCTATAAAAATGTTAGCATTGGCTTGTGAATATCTGGAAAAAAGTATGCTGAAATAACTCTATCTTGAAAGAATACATGTCTTTACACTATTGGGTCTTTATACCAATGAACTTGGCATACTTCTCTAAATATTTATACCTTAATTATTTTCTTTAAGCAATGTCTTGTGTCTTGGCTGTTGTGGTCTTGAAGGGGTGTCCTTGTGTGGGAGCATCCCTATATAGTCTGCATGTGACCAATGGCTTTGGTGGGAGAGCTGTATCTGATGTGCTCACCAATCATGTCTTTCCCCAGGATGGGCTAGCAGCTGATACCTTGGTAGGAGGTGGGGCTGGAGATGGAGGGGCTAGAGCCAGAGCTATTTGTTGGCTGGGGCTTCTTCTCTGCTCAGTGGCCAACACTACTCTGTTGGGAGTCGGGGTGGGTCCTAAGTTGCTGGAGCAGAATCCCTGAGGGTCCAGTCTGAGTTGGTAACATTCCGTCTAAGTGTGTGCTCTTCCCAGCACTGGCACCCTCGCCCCAGAGGGAAACATTGCTGGAGTAAGAGGGCGTGGAACTGGCTCTCAGTGTCAGTCAGGGTGCAGACTGAGGTAGCCCTGGACCCAGTCAGAGTTCCAGACTGCTCCTGATGTACTGCCTCCATAAGCGCCAGAAATGGCTGCCCCTGCCCCTTTCACTTTCCCTCCTGAGTCTGAGCTGACTCTGTCCCTCACAACTGAACACTCCCCTTGGCTGCTCCAGCCCTTGCCCTTTTATGGAGCTGCATCCTGAAGCAAGTGGGGCTGGGGTGGGTGCTAGGCTTAGACTGTTGCCTGTGCCAGAGTGATTGCGGGGAACCAACCAGAGTCTTGAGCAGTTTCAATATGCTTTCTCAGCCTTGTTTGGGGAGTAAGCAAGTGAGTGTGCAGTCTTCAAGAGAGGAGTCTAGTTTTCTTAGCTGTGTACCCTCTCAGGGGCACAGGTCCTGACCTGATTGCTTCTTTTCCCTTCCTTGCCAATTCCATGTGGATCTTTCTTACAGCCTTCATTGTACAGGTGTCTCACTGCCAGTCTCCAGTTAGTTTTCAGTGAGACTTGCTTAACATGTATTTTTGATGTGTTTATGGAGGAGGTGAGTTCAACATCCTCCTTCTGCACTGTCTTGATCTTTCTGGTCCAGTGTAGCATTTTACTTAGTGATCTTTAATGTCTGCTCTCTTCAGTGAACATCCATACCAATTTAAATTCCATAAAGTATCAGACAGTCTGAATTCAGATATGATAGTCCTTGGAAATATTATAATTTTATATTACTTTAAGAATAAAAATGATAACATAAAAATTAAGTACTCAAGCCCCAAGGCAGGGGAAAAAACTTGCTTAGATTTTGAGACATATTCAGTGGGGGTTGAGATTGAAGATATGTTCAGTTTCTCTTAAATACATATAATTGATTTTACTCACATATAAATAAGGGTTTAAACTAGGAATACCGCACTATTGCCTAGTTGTACAGACCTGGGTTGTGTACAGGTATCTATTAAATCTGTTTAACCACCTTCTCTGTCTGAGAGATATGTCCATGGCTTTGGCAAAGTGATTAAAGCCACTATTCTTTCTTTTTCCACTGATGTATTCCAGGGGACTAGAATACTGCCTGGCACATAGAAGGAAATCAATGAATATTTGTCTCAGGCATTTACCAAAAAAATAGGTGCACAGGCCTAAGTTAGATTTTGAATGAGTTACTTAAATTATCTGGGCATGAATCAGTTTTAACGTATTTAAAAGGCATAAAATAATAGCTACTGTCTGCCTTCCATTTTTTGTAAGTAGTTTGTGCCTATCAATGTGTTTTATTTGCGAGTGTTTGGAAAACTATAACAAACACTATGAATATGAGGTAATATTTTCAGAGATTACACACATACAAACGTACACACACAGAGCAAGTGCATCACACTAGTTTTTGTGTGTGTGTTTTTTGTTTTCTTTTTGTGTTTTTTTTTTTTTTTTTTTTTGGTTATCCAATCTTAGTTCTTTTTTACCCCATAGGGAGGTGCCAAATGGTGAAATAAACCAAAAAAATATATACTGGAGAAAAGTATACTTCTGATATTAATGCTACACTGATTAGTTATTTAAAATTGTTTTAAGAGTTATTACAAATGTCATGATTGTAAATTTGAAAATAATTAAATACATTGTTGTTTCATTTATATAATCAAACATTTAATATAGATTTATCCCATAGTTAAATAAGTGCCAAAGAAAGAACCTAGCCTATGCTTCTTATGTGAGCCCTATTACTAAGAATGCAATAGACAAAACATAAACTTCATCATGTTCTAGAAAAGAATTTAGCAAAAGAAGCAAAGCCCGGAATCTAGTCTTGGTTTCTTGTATAACTGGGCCTTCAACCCTGTGTGAAATGACCCTACCTTTATGTTTTCTTTACGTTTATCAAATGTGCTTAATTTAATAACCCTGTTTCCAGCAATGTCACAATATTCTTTTAGAATCACATCTGTTAATATATATGGAAATATGTAATTTACATATATATATGATATGTGCATGTATGTATATTTTCTAAGTGAAGAATTTTTAGCAAAGAAAACAAAGGACATCTAAATGACCATAGGCTGCAGTCTGCAGTGATCACAGACTGTTTTCTCAGGGTGGCAATCTTTGAAAAAAGAGAGTTATTTTCCTTTCCATTAATCCCACAGCTATTTCCTCAGGCCATGATGGTTTTTCTTGGGGTGTCAGGGACTGTCTGGATAATCTGTACCTCTATTCTCATTGCTCACCCATCACCAGAGCCAGGTGTAGCTCTTGTTCTTGACCCATAAGCCTGCAGGCCCCTCTTCAAAAGTTACACAGGCATCAAAGCAAGAAATTACAGAGAAAAGGATGACAAATTTGACTTAAGAAATCTTTTAAACTTCAATGAAACATTTACAAATATAAAATGGCAAATTTGCTAAAACATTAAAACATATATGACATATAAAGGGTTAATATCCTATCTATGTACAGACTTTATAAGTAGTAATAAGAAAGAGATGAGCAACCTAACAGACACTGGGCAAAGGAGTTTTTCAATCATTATTGAATTTTTCAATCATTAATGAGTTAAAAAGGGCAATTTAAAATAGTGCTATATCTTTTCAATTCTACTTATTTGGTAATACTTCTAAAGATAGAGAATGATTTGTGTAGGTAAGTATGTGAGATAGAAGGTGTACTTTACCCATCAGAAATGCTGTCTGGGAAACTAGGTATGAAAATATGCATAACTGACCTACAAGTTCAATTGCAAATAATACATATTTAGAAAATTGTTGTACAAGTAAGCATAAGTGTATTTTTTCAGTATATTCATACCAACACTGTATGTAATAGCCACCCCAAAAATCCAAATTAGATGACCTAAAATAGAAGAATGGTAAACTTTTTTTAAAGAAATAATATGGAGCTATTGAAAGTGATAATATACATCTATATTGTTAACATTGAAAGATGACAGGGGTGTATTGGCTGAACAAAAAGAAGGCAGTTAATAAGCATGAACTACTGGTTTTATTTTGTAAATATGTTATTTTTGTAAACATTTATAGTTACTACAAGAGACAAAAATGCATAAAATTTTGGAAAGTTTTATACTGAGTTATTAATTGTTTTCAGTGATTTGAGATGATTTTGATTTTAAAATTTATAACCTTTTGTATAGCCTATATTTTAAAATTAAGAACATATTACTTTATAGTATTAATTAACACTCTTGAGTTTTCTTGCAATAAAAAAGACAGTAAAATTAGTTCAAAGACAAGAAAAGATATGAAAGATCTTAAGTTTAAGGAAAAGAAATACTTGGCTCTTAAGCTCAGTGATATCCTGATCCCATTTGCCTCCTCTGATTCAGTTTCCTAATTGCTCTTCTTCATTCCCTTGATCTTGTTTGTTTGTTTGTTTGCTAACCAGGTTATCAAATATCACACCAGCTGGTAATGAGGAGCCAGTTTAAAGATACAGCATGGGCTTTGAAATAAAGCAGATATGGCTTGAAATTCCAGCTATGTCACTTCCTTAGTTTATTGATATGGACTGAGTTACCTCTCAGTGCCTCAGTTTCCTCAGTTATATTAAGAAGAATAACAGTATATTATTTGGCACATTGTAGTGGCTCAGGAAATGTTAGTTACTTTCTTCCCCTTCCCTGATCTTGTTTGACTCTGGGCTAGCTTTGACTGCTGCTCTCATTGCTTCCCCTCAACCTACCTACAGCTCTTTCTCAACTTGCAGTTGGGTTATGACCCCATAAGCACATCATTAGTTGAAAATATATGTCAAAAATGCATTTAATAACCTAACTTACTAAACACCATAGCTTAGCCTCACCTTAAACATGCTCAGAATACTTATATTAACCTAGAGTTAGTCAAAATCATCTAACACAAAGCCTGTTTTATAATAAAGTATTGAATATCTCATGTAATATATTGAGCACTATACTGAAAGGGAAAAAGAGAATGGTTGTATGGAGTACAGAATGGTTGTAAGTATGTTGGTCCTTTAACCTCATGCGCGAATGGCTGCTTGGGAGCTGCAGCTGCCACTGCCGAATATTTGAAGAGTATAGTCCCGCATATCGCTAGCCTAGGAAAAGATCAAAATTCAAAATCTGAAGTATGTTTTCTACTGAATACATATTACTTTCTCACCATTTTAAAGTTGAATAATTGTAAATAGAACCTTTGTAAGTCCGGGACTTCCTATAATTGCTAGAAAACTCAGACCTGGCTAGAACTTCCTTATATTTATTCATTCATTTTGAAATAAAGAATTGGAGGAGGTGGGAGAGCTAGAGTTCTCTCATACTAGTGTTAAAGTTCTAGTCTTAAGTAATCTTGCCATCTCTGTCGCCTGTAATCTTATTGGTCTAGCACAAAAGTGAAATAAAGGCTAAAGGGTTAATATTCCAAAAACACCATTTTATTATGGTCTGTGAATATTTTCTGAGAACTGTAGGAAAAAATTTTTATTACACGTTCAAGTGCAGGTGGAGTGCAAAGAAAACACTGTGCCAGCAGATACACCTAAGAATTACAGAAGTGTTCATGAATATTTACTAGAAACATAATTGTATTATATATTTTCTCAGCTCTTTAACATAATCTATTGAATTTTCTGCCATGGATGTTATTTGTGTTTTATTATTTCTTAGAATATCAGTATAAAGAAATGATTAATTAACATACATAAAGTCCTTTTAAGACAAATATGTAAAAGAATTAATAGTCTCCTGATGACTTCAACAAGTTGTGAAATAGTGTGAGATCTGTGCTTTCTTAATTCACATGGAGTTCTCATTAATACTGATGGAAATGTATAAAAGCCTTAAGTTTGTAAAGATAAGGATTGCACATACACACATACCCAATACATACACACACACACCACTCATACACACACATACCACACATTCACTGACACATTTCTATTACATTTCTAGCCCAGAATCTCTACCCTGATAGTATGCATGAGATTAAAATAATATGGGAAGACTTATAAAATAAATGATGAACATTATATTACAAAGAGACAGCCTTAGAAATTTCAAGTGCTTCATTTATTTTCATTCATGTATCTTTAAAACACCTGAGATGATTGTTCTTTTCTGGCCTCTGTAAATAGAGAGAGCTCAAGTACCAGGAAAGGATTCAGAGGAGAGCCTTCAAGGAAATTAAATGGTCTGAAAATTAAATACATAATATAAAGGCTAAAAGAACTTGGGTTAGAGAAAAACACAGTAAAATTGATTGTTAGGCAAATTTAATATATATGGAACATGAGGAACATGCAGTGCCTCTACGTGGCCTTGTGAGCAACATGAATAATAAATAGAATTAAAAAATAATAAAGTTACAATAATGGCTAAAAGGACTGAGTAAGAATTGGTTTTATGGTGTTTATGGTATTTTAAGTTGTGATATTTCATTAAGAAAGTTTAAACAAGCAAAGGAGTTGATGTTATGGACTGAATATTTCTCACCTCCAGAATTCATGTGTTGACATCCTAACCCCCAAACTGATGGCAACTAGGAGGTGTGGACTTTGATAGGTTAGACAGGTCATGAGAGTGGAGCCCTATTCAATGGAATTAGTGCCCTTATAAAAGAGACCCCAGAGAGCTCTTGCCCCTTCTGCCTTTGAGGACACAGCAAGAAGATTGCAGGCAGTCTTCAAACAGGAAATGGGCTCTCACCAGACACCAAAAACTGCTGGTTCCTTGATCTTGGACTTCACAGCCTCCAGAACTATAAGAAATAAATGTTTCTTGTTTAAGCCACTCAGTCTATGGTATTTGTGGTATAGCAGCCCAAATGGACTAAGGCAGTTGATCGCCTTCTATACTTAATGACTAGCCTCACATAATTTTCTAAAAACAAACCTTATTTTGGTTGAAGGGGGGAGGAATGAATCACTGGAAAAATAATACAAAACAAAAAAATGAGAAGAAAACAACAAAAATATTTAAATTCCTGGGCACATTTGCAGCTAGAAGTTTCCTTGTGTTGCAGCTCTCATAAAAGAATCACAAGCAGAAATATAAAGTCAAGAGGATATTTTGCATGTAAGCTTCCCCTCATCCTTCCTGACTGTAACATGGATGCATATTTGATACTAACATCTCTACGTTTTTGGGAATTAAGAGGCTTGCAGTAGCTTGTGTCCACAGGATAAAAAATGATTTCAATACAGTGTGACTAGGAGAAATAGATGAAGGGTATCTTTACTCTAGGAGTCAGTAGTCTTGATGGAGAGGAAGAGAGCATCAGGGTTTCCTAAAGTAGCATGGAATGAGAAGTGGAATGCAAGAATCCATGTGGATGCTCTGGCAAGGGACATGCTAGGAAACACCCCAGCTAAAGAGGGAGGTCTGGACTGTGGGGGTCTGGTCGGAAAGAGCCATGGCTGTCCTCTGACAGGAGGGGGCTGCAGTAGGGAGACTTAAATTCAAATTCTGACTCAACCACTTGCTAACAGTGTAACCCTGTTTCTTATATTCTCTATGTTTGAATTATTTTGTCTCTAAATAAGTAAAATGAATAATTTCACAGATATTCATTTTTGAGCATTAGATGAATGATCATATATCAATATGTATCATATTTATTTATACCCATATCAGGGTTATACCCATATCACATATTACCATAATTATTTATTTGCATGTCTGTGACCCCATTCAATCTGAGCTACTAATTGAAAAAAATATGGAAACTACAATATCCCTTGTAGGAAAAGTTTATCTTAAGTTTGCAAAATTTTTTTTCTTAAAATAACTTCATGTCTAATCATATTTATTTGAAGTTTATTGATGAAAGAAGATAAAAAGAGAAAGACTGACGTTCTTTTTTTGCATTTATTTATTTAAAATATTTTATTTTTATATAATTTTTAAAGGTTTATTTTCCATTACAGTTACTACAAAATATTGGCTGTATTCTCTGTGTGGTACAATACATCCTTGAGCCTATTGTACACCCAGTAGTTTGTACCTCCCACTTCCCCATCCCTTATTGCCCCCCACCCCAAACTGGTAACCACTAATTTGTTCTCTATATCTGTGAGTCTGCTTCTTTTATGTTATATTCACTAGTTTGTTGTATAGGACTAACTTGTTCTTGATAGTATCATGGGGATTGTGAACTGTTTGGAAGTTATGAGAACTGTTAATGAAGGCTTTTCCCTTTTCCATGCCCAGAGAGGTAGCATGAAAATACTAAGAAAAACTGATCTGAGTATATCCTAAAGTAATCATGATATAAATGTGAATAGAGTGATGTCATAAGTATGGTAGACTTAGGACTATTTTCCCCAAAGAAGTTTCACACTGTAATGGAATGGTATATTGTAATGGAATGGTGTGTAAAGGAATACACAATTTTACAGATGTCAACTATTTTTATGTGAATAAATTTTATGAAATGAGATAAAAGTAAGAAGGGAATGTAGAGAAGAAAGGTTAAAACTTGTGCCATGATCTGCTTCTTAGACATGAAGTTTATCTTAAGTACAAAAATTTTGCAAAGCCTTCCATTTCTCAACCCTTCTCTACTATTTTCCTCTGCACCTAGAACTACCATGCTTTTGTCAAACAACTAAAATAACTTTTCTTTTGGCGTCTTTTGTTATAGACATGAAAAGTCAAGCATAAATAAAACATAAAAAATAATCCAAATTAGGAATTATAAGGAATGTTTATTTGAAGGCTTTTTTGAAGGCTGCATATATCATTAAACTTAAACTAGCATTGAAACATTTATTCATTCATTAATACTTACTTCTTAGATGGCCACTTCTTTGGATTTCCCAGAAAAGTCAGAATTCAAAGATGTTCCTTATACTTAATAACACAGAATCTTAGGATAGCTTAGAATTAGGAAACAATTTTAGTTATAAAAACAATCATCCTTTTAACCATAAAAATGATGAACTGGAGTACACCCGTTCTTTTGAAGTTCAAGAAATTAAAAACCATTTTTAAAAATTTCACTCTTCTATTTGAAGTAATTGCCTCAATCTAGTTAAATCAACTCTGGTGGTTGAAGTATGGAAGACTGTAGGAAAAGTTTAGATGTCATCTTTTTATGACTTCTTAAAATAGTGTTTGTTTAATTGCATATTAAATAATTATTACTTCAAACACAAAATTACCATAACTAAGGGACAGAAAAGGCATTGCCAACATTTTTGGCAATTGTGTACAGAGACTAAACATATATAGTTTTTTTTTTAAATTTGGAAGTATTGATCCAGTTATAGCTCTTAATTTGAATGTCCACTGATTAGTGATTAATAAAATTTATTACTTATGCTAATTATGGATTTCTACAATCTAAAGGCTAAAATTCTTATTTTCATTTTTTGAGTCTAATATTTTCCAATAGTGATTGAGATTTTATTCTGGTATATTCTTATTAATTGTCTATTAAGAACATCAGTGATAGAGTGATTTACATAGATATTGCTTAAATAACACATGAACTTAAATTTCTCAGCATTTTTGCCTTATATTTACCTTCAATTTTTTTTTGCTCTTATATTTCAAAAAAGTAAATGGAAAAAACAATCAACCACCGCTGTCTTCCCTTCATTTGATCATCTTCAAATAGACTTGCATACTTGCCTTATGGAAAAATATGTTCTCAAATGCAGACAGTTCTTTAGGGAAAAGTAGGTTATACTAAGAAGTAAATAAAGCAGGGGTTCAAGCTTTAATCTAAATGAATTATACTGAGATGACTTCAGTGTAACTCCCATAAATTCTTCTGCTTATATTTAAAGAAAAAAGAGAGAAAAAGAAGGAAAGAAAGAGAGAAAAGAGGGAATACAGGGATGGCGGGAGGAAGGGAGAACAGGAGGAGGAGGAGGGGAGAGAAAAGAGTAGCAACTAGGAAAGGAGAGGAGGAAGAGTGGGAAGGAAAGAGATGGAATGGAAGGAGGAAATTTTATTCTACAATTATTTAAGGAAATAAGTATCTGTTCATGTTAAACCCAAGTTCAAGTCTCTATATCCCCCCTCCATGAAAAATGTGTTTCAAGGACTAACAGTTCAACTTGTAGTCACTCTTCTCTATTCCAGCCCTTCTTCAAAAACTTCTTGTTGTATACCTTGCGATTTCTTTTTGACTGATTAAGAGTAAAGCTTATTTAATAGTCACATTTACTCAAAATAACCACCAAGAATACTACCAGAGAGAAACGGAAACACGATGCGCACAAAGCGAGGGCATGAAGTTTATGTCAGATCATCCAGGTGTTGTGGGTACTGGATGCTTCATGAACCATCCAGATGCTTCTCTGTTGCCTCTCCACAACTTCTGTTGTGTTTGTGTGGTTAAAAGCTTTTATTTCATTTCTTCTGGGTAAATGTGAAATATCATGAGACTAGAGGTGAATGAGTTGGTGATTATGAATAGCGTTCTTTGGGCTTTTCATCCTTAAGGGCAAGCTTAGCAGATGTAACAAACAATATTCTCTGAATGACAAGCAGAAAGGTTCACATCTGCCTAATTTACAAGAATCACAATTATAGCAGCAATAAACAACAACAATGAAGCTCAGCACTGTCATTAAGGAAAACTGTGTTAGCAAGTAAATAAGAGAAAAGAGCATTTTTCATCATGACTGAGAAGGCAGGTTTTGTCTTCCTTTGAACCAGCAGGTTTCCTTTACTATGACAGATATCTGAGAAATGCAGGATGCAAACTGCTTTACATCTATAGACAAATTGTTGAGAAAAATAAAAGTATGAGACTCCAATGTTTATAAGTACCCATCATATCTTGGCTAATCCAGTATGTTTTCTTCAGAGGTAATCAGAAATATCAGGAGTCAGGTCATATTTGACACATTATATCATAGCAAAATTAGGATTTAAAAAATCCTGCAACAAATGTTTGATATTTCCTTTGCTTATATAATTTTTTGCAGATAAAAAAATGAACTAAAATCAAACCTATAGAAAAGTTAAAAGTTACAGAGCTTATTTATATTTTCTGTATCATTTGGAAGTAAGTTGGCGACATGATAATCCGTAACTCTTGAAGACTTAGATGTATATTTCCTACAAACAAGGATATTCTTCTACACAACTGCAACATAACCACTAGAATCAGGAAATCAGCATTATTACACTACTATCTTCTAATCCTTATACACCATTGGAGTTTTGCCTAGTGTCAATATAACATCTTACACATCTAATGGATCAAATTCAGAATGTCTTTTTTTTTTTTAACTTTTATCACCTTGACACCTGAAAAAATTATGGAACATTTCTATAGATCTCCCTTCAATTTGGGTTTTTGTCTTCTTTCTTCACCATTAGGTTAAAGGTGTGCATCAGCAGGAATATCAGATAAATGATTCTTTCTCTTGTTGCTTCCCAGATTTTGACTTGCCCTGTTAATGAGAATGTTTACTTTCATCATTTCCAGTAGGTGGTGTCTGCAGGGCTTCTCTGATGTAAAATGTATTCCCTTTTGCTTTGTAATTAATTTTTTTTTGAGGAGATACTTTGAGATGATATAAATATTTTATTCCTATCAAGCTTTCAATTTAAACTTTATTAATTTATATCAACATGAACTCATGATTTCCTGTGTTATACAGAGAATGACAGTCTATTAATATCATTAGCATTTTGATAATGAATATTTCCCGTATATGTACAGTCACAACTCCTTTAAAATGATCCTCATATATTTTTGCTATGTCCTTACCTTTCTTGGAACACCTTTTTTATTCCTGTCAAAGCAAAATATGTCCAGTTCATCTTATATTTTCTTTGTCCCAGGCCTGGAAATAACCATTTCTAAAGGGATTCTTGATTCCTTCTGATGGAGAATGGTATTTACAAGTCAAGATCTGGAGCTAGTTCTACACATTGCTGTCAGGTTGCCACTGCTCCCAGATCTTCTGAATGAAAAGAGTTAGGGAAAAATACATATATTGCAAGTGCATTCACTTATATATACTGAAAAGCTGTGTATTATACACCAATATTCCCAACTCTGCTACAGTATCATTGTAGTTGTCTTTCTTTCCATATTTGCAATTTCTTCTGTACCTCTAGAATCCCAGCTCTCATTACTCCAATTATCAAGGCTGCCAGTTGCATTTGTTTATCTGAAATACAAATTTAACTGGTTGTTCTGTGTTTTATCTGGCAACTCTACCTGTATATATGTAGCCAAATCCTGGGATTGCCATTGCCCTCCCTCCCCTTACATATTCAGGCCCTAGGCTGCCTCTCCCTGTGGATGCATTACTCATCCTTCTCTGAGACCCCATGCTGATCCTATCCTCTGTGGACTGGCCCTCCTCAGCCTACATATATCTCCCTCCCCCTATATGCATGCCTTTCTCATGCTGTCCAGGTTCTGACTCCCGTAAAAATTTAAAACTTTTGTTCGGTGAAAGCTTATGTGAAATGGATGAAAGGCCAAGCTACATATTGGGAGAAAATACTTGCAAACTACAAATCCTATAAAGACTCAGTATCTAGAACATATCAAGAACTACCAATATCCATTGGTAAAAACGAAACTATGCAATTAGAGAATGGGCAAAAGATATGAACAGGCCACTGGTTAAATATTTGAAACTGAACCTCTGCCGTATTTTAGAGAAAAATTACTGTCCTAATCTTTAGTTAAATATATTGCAAACAGGTATAGTGTGTGTGTGTGTGTGTGTGTGTGTGTATATATATATGTGTATAAATTTATAATATATGTGTGCACATATATCATGTTAATATAATAAATATATATGTATAATAAATATATATGTGTATGTATAGTATGTGTGTGTGTGCATGTGTGTATGTTGTGTTTGCTGAATTGTGGGAAGATTACAATAAAAGGAATAAAGGCTAGGTCTACACATGACAGACCCAAGATTAAAGTTTATGAACGGGCTACCCTGGTGGCGCAGTGGTTGAGAGTCCGCCTGCTAATGCAGGGGACACGGGTTCGTGCCCTGGTCCGGGAAGATCCCACATGCCGCGGAGCGCCTGGGCCCGTGAGCCATGGCCGCTGAGCCTGCGCGTCCGGAGCCTGTGCTCCGCAACGGGAGAGGCCACAGCAGTGAGAGGCCCGCGTACCGCAAAAAAAAAAAAAAAAAGTTTATGATCAAACTTTATTCATGTATATCAGGGATCAAGTAACTACACATGGGAACAAGTCTATTTTTGTAAATAAACTTTTAGTGGAACACAGCCATATGTATCCTAGTAGGTATTTCCTGTGGCTGCTTTTGTGCTACAGGAGCTTAGTTAGGTAATTGCAACATTGATCATAGGGCCCACAAAACCTAAAATATTCTGCCCTTCACAGCAGAAGTTTTGGCAACCCCTTATTTAGATGGTTAGGATTCACAGTGTCAAATAACGCTGATATTTGAATCTCTGATTCTCTGAAGACACAACTAATTTTAGTTTTAGTCATTCGTGTTATTTTACTCCCTTATTCGGTTTAAATTCTTAATTTTCTCCAACTCTGCTGCTTCTTTGTATTTGTAATAACTAACTCAGTAATATTTTACATCTTAGATTGCTTGATAAACACTGTACAAACTAATACTTTGTTATTCTGAGAGGACAACAGTTCACACTGGCCTGTGGAATCTGAATATCTCTCGAAAGGCATAGAGAAAACTGAGAGGACAGATGTGTTCACCCTTGGTGACAATGTTGCTACATTTCTTAAACTCAGTTTGGGTTTTTCTGTGCCTTTTTTTCCCTCTTGATAACATTTTCAAGTTATGCAAAAATGTTACCTAATGTTCAATTTTTCACTGTTTAAATGACAGGATAAGTGTTTATTCATAGATCTCATTGGAATTTGAAATAACCAAGAAAGGTCACTCTAAGAAATTACAGAGTTCTAAGACAATTGATTTATTTTCCCTCTAAATCCCAACAGTATTAGTTTTCTCCCTTTATGTTTTTTACCATTATAACTTGCATAAATGGAATAGAGGATACCTCTGAGTATCTCATTTGAGAGCAGGACTGCTTTTAAAAGTTCATTATATTAAATTTTGAAAAATAACATGTGACATCACAACCTGTATAATGTTTTAATGTTTATCATAATGGGTCACTTTGCCAAGTTCTTATTTTAGTATGGTATGAATCTCTTACGTGGTAACATTCTTTTCTTCATTTGAAAAACAAATCTTAATGCCCAGCATCCAAAATAATATTTTTTAAAACATAATTAGAATAAAATGTTACATCAATACAGTAATAAGTCAATCTCTATTATATTTCAAAATCATCACCAGCATGGAATGTATTTACTACTCTGACATTAATATCATCAGAATTTTGAATGGGAGGTAAGTCAATGGCTTTCAAATCTCTCTCATCATTGCATATAAGAAATAAGTACAAAAAGAAAAAATATATATGTTAAAGTAGATAGAAATATGCCCAGATAATATTGATTCCCTTTGATGTTTATAGCATTTAATATAAAACTAAAAAGATCAATGTCAGAAGTAGTCTATTGCTCTTTAAACATATCAAAGCATATAATATAGTTATTTTTTGTAACATGTAATATATACTTTTTCTTTTTTGTAGAATACTGTGGAAGTACTTAGACAATAAAATAAAATATTAGTGATATAGGCACTCTACCTTCTTGCAGTACCTTTCGGTATGAAGTATTCGTCATGTGTCTTGAAGTACATATTAGATAAAAATGCAGCTTTGATATTTTCCAAGTGGCATTTAAACTAAAAAGTTAGATTTTTAAAAAATTCAATTCCCCAGAGTCAAAATTTTCAATTAAAAATATTTTAGAATTACATTGTTCAACATCTTATAAAAGGAAATAAAAATGTACTATACAACAGTATTTTGATTTACAGAAGCTTTAGGAACTATAGAGACAAACATGAAACAAAAAAGACAATAAATAACGTCTTATGTTTATATTCACCAGTTATTCACCAGTTATATTCACCAGCATTGATGTTTATTTTTAGAACTCATAAGATTGGAAGCATGATGGTCACCTAAATGAACTACTTAGTTTATCCTTGAGTATGGAATCTTCTTTGTCAGTCTCCTGTGAAATTTAGTTATTGCCTTTCTAACACTTCATGTCAAACAAACTTGGTGTCTTTGATAAAGAGAAGGTTAGCTGTGAAAGTAACTTTCACTCATATGTCAGAATTGTGCAAATATTTAGAGAAAAGGAAATGAGACCAAAGGTTTAGGGCTGACATTCAATTATAAGAGATATAAAACATTAATGGAAGAGTATGGGTCTTTAAATTTAACACTCTCTGTGAAAAAAAAAAAATTCCAAGAACTATAAAAAGGAATATCTTTTGTGTCTCGCAGGTTTTCTCTAGAGTAGAATAAATGCATAAAGTACCATCATTTTTAAAAATAATTCATTAAGAATGATAAATCAACTCTCCTGATTCTACATTCATGTTCATTATCCAAACACTGATGATAGTTTGATTTCTTAATGGAAATTTTTCTAGAAGACAAAGACATGCAAATAAGCAAATCTGGGTATCTACTGCACTTGAAATTAATTTTTTATTGAATTAATACTTTGGCACTCTGTGTTTTAAACTGTAGCAATAAGAGCATTTATGAAAACAAAAGTAACTTGAATTGTTGAATGTGTCATCTATTTCCTCTTTTATTGGACAAGTAGGATATTATAATTTTCTGATAATATTTGTATCCAGTCTGGCACCCCTGTGCATATATTGCCAAAAGGGAAATGTTAAAATTTTAACTTATCTTTTCCACTTACAGGCAAAACTTAATGCATCTGTTTAAAATGGAGGTGCACACTTTATACTTACCTTATTATTAATATGCAAAGTTTAATAGCTATAGAAGCAAATCATTTAATTTCCTATAGTGGTATGAGAATATATCAGAGTTCAGCAAAGTTGTTTCTCTTTCTGATATCATTTGTCCCTTTGTATAAGGATTAGGTATATTTCAGGGACCCTTATTAGTCACATAATTCACCTTAAATAGAGTAGGCCCTCAAAGATAGTAGAAGCTGCCAGCTGATTTACGTTCATGGTTTGAGAGATTGCGGAAGTGTTTCTGAAGAGGTCACTCTTAAGTTACTCTTTCTTTTATTTTCTTTTTTTTCCTTTTTTTAACTGAAGTATAGTTGACTTACAATCTTTCTTTTATTTCTTTTTTTTCCTTTTTTTAACTGAAGTATAGTTGACTTACAATATTACAGTTGACCCTTGAACAACACGTGGGTTAGGGTGCCAACCCTCCATGCAACTATAACTTATAGTTGGCCTTCAGTGCACTCTGTTCCACTTTATACATGGTTCCTACTTGTCTGCGGTTCCACATCTGCAGGTTAAACCAACTTCGGATTCTGTAGTACTGTAGTATTTACTATTAAAAAAATACATGTATGAGTGGTACCAGGAACTTTAAACCCCTGTTGTTCAAGAGTCAACTATATGTTAGTTCCAGCTGTTCAACATAGTGATTCGACATTTATATACGTTATGAATTGATCACCATGATAAGCCTACTAATCATGTGTCACCATATAGTTATTACAGTGTTATGAACTATATTACACATGCTGTACATTACATTCTTCTGACTTATTTTGTTATTGAGGTACAGTTGATTTACAATATTATATTAGTCTCAGTGTACAACATAGTGATTCAAAATGTTTATAGATTATACTCCATTGATAGTTATTATAAAATATTGGCTTTAGTCCCTGTGCTGTACAATATATCCTTGTAGCTTATTTATTTTATACATAGTAGTTTGTACTTCTTAATCCCCTTCCCCTACCTTGCTCCTCCCACGTACTCATCTCCCTGCTGATAATCACTAGTTTTTTCTCTGTATCTGTGAGTCTGTTTCTATTTCGTTATATTCATTCATTTCATTTTTTAGATTCTGCATATAAGTGAAAACATACAGTATATGTCTTTCTCTGTCTGACCTACTTCACTAAGCATAATACCCTCCAGGTCCATTCCTGTTGTTGCAAATGGCAAAATTACATACTTTTTTTTTTTTTTTTTTTTTCCGGTATGCGGGCCTCTCACTGTTGTGGCCTCTCCCGTTGCGGAGCACAGGCTCCGGACGCACAGGCTCAGCGGCCATGGCTCACGGGCCCAGCCGCTCCGCGGCATGTGGGATCTTCCCGGACCGGGGCACGAACCCGTGTCCCCTGCATCGGCAGGCGGACTCTCAACCACTGCGCCACCAGGGAAGCCCCCAATTACATACTTTTTTATGGCTGAGTAATATTGTGTGTGTGTGTGTGTGTATGTACCCCACATCTTTATCCATTCATCTCTTGATGGACACTTAGGCTGCTTCCATATCTTGGCTATTGTAAATAATGCTGCTATGAACATCAGGGTGCATGTATCTTTTCAAATTAGTGTTCACTTATACTTACTTTATAACTGGAAGTTTACACCTCTTAATCCACTTCACCTATTTCACCCAAATCCCCACCCCTTTGTCAACCACGATGAGTCTGTTTTGACTTTATTTTGTTTGTTCATTTGTTTTGTTTTTTAGATTCCACATGTAAGTGAAATCATTTTCTATTTATCTTTCTGTTTGACTTATTTCACTTAGCATAATACCCTCTAGATCCATCCATGTTGTTGCAAATGACAAGATTTCATTCTTTCTATGACTGAGTAATATTCCATTGTATATATGTGTGTGTGTGTATATATATATATACACACACACATACACATCTTCCTTATCCATTTATCAACTGATGGACACTTAGGTTGCTTCCATATCTTGGCTATTGTAAATAAGGGTGCAGTGAACATAGGGGTGCATTTACCTTTCTGAATTCATGTTTTTGTGGGGTTTTTTGATGAATACCCAGACGTAGAAACTATGGATCATATGGCAGTTTAATTTTTAATTTTTTAAGGAAATTCCATACTGTCATCTATAGTGACTGCACCAATTTATATTCCCACTAACAGTACATGAGAGTTCCCTTTTCTCCACATCCTCACCAATACTTGTTACATGTCTTTTTATTAGCCATTCTGACAGGTGTGAAGTGATATCTCTCTTTTTTTTTCTAAACTGTATATTTATTTATTTATGTATATTTATTTATTTTTGGCTGCATTGGGTCTTCATTGCTGCACATGGGCTTTTTTCTAGTTGTGGCAAGCGGGGGCTACTCTTTGTTGTGGTGAGCGGGCTTCTCATTGCAGTGGCTTCTCTTGTTGTGGAGCACAGGCTCTAAGTGTGCGGGCTTCAGTAGTTGTGGTGTGTGGCTCAGTAGTTGTGGCTCTTGGGCTCTAGAGCACAGGCTCAGTAGTTGTGGCGCTTGGGTTTAGTTGCTCCACGGCATGTGGGATCTTCCCGGGCCAGGGCTCGAACCCATGTCCCCCACATTGGCAGGCAGATTCTTAACCACCACACCACCAGGGAAGCCCCTCATTGTGGTTTTGATATGCATTTCCCTGATGAATAGTTATACTGAGCATCTTTTCACGTGCCTGTTGGCCATCTGTATATTTTCTTTGGAAAAATGTCTATTCAGGTCCTCCACTTATTTTTTAATCAGATTGGGTTTTTTTGATATTGAGTTGTATGAATTCTTTATAAATTTTGAATATAAACACCTTATAGGATATAGTATTTGCAAATATTTTCTCCCATTCAGTAGGTTGCCTTTTCTTTTATTAATGGTTTTCTTTGCTGTACAAAAGCTTTTTAGATTGATGTAGTCCCATTTGTTTTTTTTTATTTTTTTGCATTTGTTGCCCTTGCCTGGGTAGATAGATACAAAAAATATTTCTTAGATCGATGTCAAAGAGCATACCACCTAGGTTTTTGGTTTTTTTTTTTCCTAGGAGTTTTATCCTTTCAGGTCTTACATTTAAGTCTTTAACCCATTTTGAGTTTAATATTGGATAAGAAAGTGGTCCAGTTTGATTCTTTTAGAGGTTGCTGTCCAGTTTTCTCAACACCATTTATTAAAGAGGCTAGTTTAGTACTGATGAACTCCTTTAGCTTTTGCTTGTCCAGGAAACTCGATATCTCTCTTTCAATTCTGAAGACCCTGTGTACCTTCCTGTTGTGTTTGGCATGTAATTGTTGTGGGCACGCTGGCATTGGCCCCCAGTTTACCTGTCTGTGAGGATTGCCCATGACTTGTGTGGGCACGTTGGCGGGTGGGCTTGTTCCTGGGCTGGCTGTGCAATACCTGGCATCAACTGCTGCATGAGCACTCCTGTGGGGCTTTTCCTCAGCATGGCTGGCTGTGAGGCCATATCATGACTGTTGCTGGCAATTGTTATGTGAAGCTGGACTCCTGGAGCGAAGGCTCATTTGGGGGGCACTGGTGCCAGCCAGGGTGGTGCACCATTTTGGGGAGGGGTGGGAGTGACATTGGAGGTGTCCAGGTGCCACTGATACTCTTTCAGTTTTCCTCTGTCCTTGCAAGATCAAGGAAATTCCAAGGAAATAGAGAGTTTTGAGGTACAATATACAAATAAGTCAAAATGCATAAACAGAGACTATGTTCTAATATATTTAAAAATATTTTCATTTTTCAGACTTCTACTGGCCTTTAGGTTTTATGCATGGTCTTATGCTATAAGCAGTTATATTAAGTTTTGTAAGTTTTCCCATCAGTATTGTTTTCCTTCTGTTTATAATTTCAGATTATTTTAGTTTTCATATATAACTGTATTGTTCAACTGAATTAAATATATAATAGATATATAGCATATAACTCATATATATCTATTTTATGTGTATATGTGTATATTTATCTACATAATGGTATTATATAATATATAATGACCATCAATGTCAATATATATAGTGAATGAATGTCTCTCTCTGTATATAATATATATTATTATATATGAATAATTATATAATAATATATAAAATCTATATATATGCATATGTAGGGAGATAGATACACATATGGTATGGTTTCATTGGTATATTACACCACCACCTGACATACCTATTTTTTTAATATAATTTTTCCTAGAGAAATTTTAAGTTCATAGCAAAATTGAAAGTGCAGAGTTTCTGTATACCCCTGCCCCCAAACATGCACAGCCTCCTTGACCAGGTAATAGTGACTCATTTAGCAGTACTTTCCAAGCCAATTTTCAGTTGCCAGTTTGATTTGTATATCCCTCCTCTATTCACCTATAGCTCTATCACTTCCTAATAAAGTCACAAATTACAATATTTTTTTAACTGAATTATTGACTGACTTCTGTGGTAAGGTTTTCAATAACTGTTATGAATTTTATTGGCTTTATGGTCTAAAAACCCACTAGAGATACTGTCCACACAATAATATCACTCAATAGATTGTGGCTTAATAAATGTCTTAGTTTTTAATCTTTCAAAATCACACCAAGCTGTTTCATATAAATTTATATAAATTGACAATGGCAATATATTGCAATATTATCATAGCACCAGTACATTTTAATTTTGAGACTCTCAAAGTCTTGATAAGAGGAAAGAAAAAAATAAGCTTAAATTAAAGAAATACTTCAAAAATACAAGCATTTATTATCTCTCACAGTAGTTGTTGGTTAAGAATTTAGGAGTAGCTAACTGAATAATTATGTCTTAGGGTCTCATGAGTTTGCAGTGAAGATGTTGGCTGGAGCTGAAGTGATTTGAAGGTTTAACTGGGACTGGAAGGTCTTTTTCCAAGGTGATTCATTCAAAATGCCTGGCAAGTTAGTCATGCTGTTGACAGGAAGCCTCAGTTCCTTGCCATGTGGGCGTTTCCATAGTACTTTTTGAGTGTCCTCATGACATGCAACTAATCATCTCTAGAGCAAGTGACCCAAGAAAACAAGGCATAAGCCACAATGACTTTTATGACCTAGCTTCAGAAATCAGATCTGTCATTTTTATAGTATCCTGTTGGTTACACAGGTCAGCCCTATTCGGAGAGGGAGAAAACTACACAAGGAATGAATCCCGGGAAGTAATAATGTCCCAGGGGGACATTTTAAAGGCTGCCTACAACTGTCATTCAGGTCAAAAATTCAAATTCATGGAGTCTGATTCTAGAACCTTATTTAATATGGCTCTGCTAGTCACTAGCTGTATGATCTTGGTAAATTACTTCACCTCTCTGAGTTTTAATTTTTCATTCATAAAATGGAGAAGGTAAGAGTATCTCCCTGATAGAGTTGTATGTTGCTCTCAAGATCAAGAAAACTGTGAAGTAAAAGTGTTACCAGGCAAATTTGTTGAACATCATAGAAAGTTAATCTGGAAAATTTAAGCCAAAAAGACCAATAAACTATTGCCATTGGAGTCATTTGTTCCACTGGACAGAAATTATTTGAATCTCTACTAAATAAAAATCTATAAGATAAACTTTGACCCTAGAAGAATTGTAATCTAGACCAGATAGTACATAGTCAATCTCAACACCTCACTGAAATATCACCCAGGAAATTATTTACCTTCTTTCTACCTTTTGAATTATTTTTGTGATAGTCTTTGTAGAAAGTATATTTCCAAAATGTAGACATTTCTGTGTAGTTTTGCCTTCAGCGTTTTTGTTTTTGTTTTTTCGGTACGTGGGCCTCTCACTGTCGCGGCCTCTCCCGCCGCGGAGCACAGGCTCCGGACGCGCAGGCCCAGCGGCCATGGCTCACAGGCCCAGCCGCTCCGCGGCACGTGGGATCTTCCCGGACGGGGGCACGAACCTGTGTCCCCCGCATCGGCAGGCGGACTCTCAATCACTGCGCCACCAGGGAAGCCCCTTCAGCGTTTTTAAGACTTACATGAAATGGGATATTATAAGTGAAAACGGTATGTAAACAAAGAATACAGGTTCATTGTGTTTCTTGATAAATATAAATATTCACTTTGTAGGAAAAACCATTATTTTGTTAGTTTAGATTATGTAAATTAGATGTTTCCTTGTAATGAAATTATCATTTAAATTCCAGTCAGTGAAGCTTGGAGAGCAAACTCCTCCAGCTTGCACAGATATACCACAACCCCAAAGCCTTGTCAAGTGACACTGTCTTTCCTTTACTATAAAATTAAAGTGTGTCATCTGTTTCTCCAAATTTCTTGACATGTCTGCATTTTGCACAGTGTAGATTTTGTGAACTCTCCTTTGAAGTTAAGGAATTGTCACATTTATATATTTTTGTATCTTTCATTTCAGTGAATTATTGACTATCATATGGTGGCAATGTGTGTTATTAAAAATATAATTGAGAAATTCCATAGCATTTTTTCCAACTACTTCAGTGTTATGTATTAAGAATGACCATTTCTAACAGAAATACTCTCCTTAAGGCCCTGCAGTTGACCTTATGCTTGCCTATTTGGTGAATTGAAAGGTCAGGGCCCCAAAGCAATGTCGATTCTTGATCAGACAAAAAAAAGGATAAAGAAAGGTACAGGTAGTAGTCTAACTCCTTATTGACAGAAGTTTTCTAAGCCCATTTGAGAGAGACAGTGTCAGATCTCTGCAAATGTCAAATCCATGCCTGATGCTTTCTGACAAATGAAGAGTAATACAAAATTGCAAAGAAGGTTAAGTTTTTATTTGGAACCTTTACATACTCCCTTTTGCAAATCTCCCTTCACCTTTTATATCCTTATTCATTGTGAAACTTTAAGATGCCAAATGTAAACAACTATAAGATGCAAGCCTATAAGGATCAGGTAGATAATTAGATAATAAATTAACTGTGCACATATGTAGTATAAATGATGGGCATTGAAGGAAACTTGAGTGTGAATGTGTGTACATGTCTTTTAAGACATGAAAGTTTTCTTTGTGTTCTGATTGTGGCTGTACTTCTTTGTGAGCTGTATGTTGCCAGAAATTCCAATTTTTCAAGAAAAACTAGAAGTATCTATTCTAAGTGAAATATCTTAATTTTTAAAATTGACCTAATTTTTATAAAACATAAATACTGTTCAAATAAAACATGTCTGACTAAAATATAGACATGCCTATATTGATCTTTTTGTTTTAAATTATTGGAGTATAATTGCTTTACAATGGTGTGTTAGTTTCTGCTTTATAACAAAGCCTGTCTTATCCCTAGGTGCTTCATGACCTTTTTTTTTTTTTCTTTTTTTTTTGCGGTACGCGGGCCTCTCACTGTTG
>NC_041233.1:41436356-41436655 GCF_002837175.3 Physeter macrocephalus
AGATAAGGTGACCATATGTGCATGGGTTTATCTCTGGGCTTTCTATCCTGTACCATTGATCTATATTTCCGTTTTTGTGCCAGTACCATACTTTCTTGATTACTGTAGCTTTGTAGTATAGTCTGAAGTCAGGGGCCTGATTCCTCCTGCTCCGTTTTTCATTCTCAAGATTGCTTTCGCTATTCGGGGTCTTTTGTGTTTCCATACAAATTGTGAAATTTTTTGTTCTAGTTCTGTGAAAAATGCCAGTGGTAGTTTGATAGGGATTGCATTGAATCTGTAGATTGCTTTGGGTAGTA
>NC_041233.1:41437344-41439980 GCF_002837175.3 Physeter macrocephalus
TGTTGAGGATTTTTGCATCTATGTTCATCAGTGATATTGGCCTGTAGTTTTCTTTCTTTGTGACGTCTTTGTCTGGTTTCGGTATCAGGGTGATGGTGGCCTCGTAGAATGAGTTTGGGAGTGTTCCTCCCTCTGCTATATTTTGGAAGAGTTTGAGAAGGATAGGTGTTAGCTCTTCTCTAAATGTTTGATAGAATTCTCCTGTGAAGCCATCTGGTCCTGGGCTTTTGCCTATATTGATCTTAAATCTTGAACATGTTCTTCATGGCAGTAACATGGCCAAATTTAGAAAAATGTTTAGCTAACTCAAAGAGTTGTAAAATTCATTTCATATTCAGGTAGTAGGATCAGTATTTAAAAATGAACAAAAATTAATTTATTAGGCAAGTACAATATTTAAATGATCGAAATAAACTCATTTATAGTAAATACCAGGTTAAATTATGCATCAATTTGTAATTAATTCTAAGAAGTAAAATTAAAGATTTTTCAAATGTGTTATTCATTCATCTTTTATCCATTTATTTAGAAATAATTCCATTCCATGGAGAGATGGTTTAAGATATGTGTTGATTATACCTAGTAGTATAATGTTTCCAAATGCTTTGGCTGAAATGTCATGTCAATTAAGGTAAAAATCAGATGGCCTGGAATCTCCACTAGCAAAGCATTGCCACTCAGTGAATTCACCAAGGTCTTAGTGATGATTTAAAGTGAATAAATCATAGGAAAGCTAATCAGACCAATTTCTGCTGGACAGTCTTAGAATCCTTGCTTAAGCTAAATTGCACAATCTGCTGTTTTGGACTGGCCAGATTGCAATCACATCTCTTGCTGACTATATATCCTTCTCAGCACCTGTTGCTGTTCTGAGACTCACAACATCTTATAATATTTGGTAGAAGTAGTTTTTCTTAACAAGAATCCTTGACCAAGTCAATTAACCTCTCAAGTCTCAACATCCTCATTTATTTTTTAGTAAGTGTCAGAATGCTATAATTTCTAGCTTCTATTCCTGAAAAATAATTTTAAAATGTATGTCATAGGAAGTAGATGATCCTTTTGGTAGAGACCTGTCTCCTCTGGGGAAGTGAGAAATGTATTATCACAGTAGAAATGTAGTTTTGGCAAGGCTGATATTAAATACACTGATATTAAATTGAGAAAAAAATCACCTTCCTAACATGTTTAGTACTTTGACCCCCTACAGATAAGGTGAGATTTTGCTTATTTAATTATCAGGCACTTACTTATTTAATGGTAAAGGGGTTAGAAAAGGCCCAACTGATAAATAATCAATTCATACATAAGTCTACCAGATGTCTTTAGTCTCTTCTTAAGAATCTCAGAGCTATTCATGACTTGCTGTATTATTTATTATACTCATTAGAGATAAATGATAAATATTTGAAGATATAAAGAAGAAATTTAAAGTGCCCATTATTCTACTTCTCAATTATAAATACAATGTTATAGTATATTTCCAAGTTTGTGGTACATCTATAATTTTTACTATTTAGTACTGGTGTAGCTCATATATAAAATAATTTATTTTTCACTTAGCTGTGTAATGTAAGCATGTCATATAATTTTTAAAGTTCTCATAAACAGTATATCACGACCACAAAAACTTATATAGCCAGTAACAAATTACCAAAAACTTAGTAATTTAATACAACATAAATTTATTCTTATACAGTTATGGGAGTCAAAAGACTAAAGTGAGTTTAGAGCCTGGCATTTCTTCTGGAGACTGTAGAGGAGAACCTGTTTCCTTGTGTTTATCACTTTAGAGGCAGCCTGCATTCCTTAGCTTGTGACCCCTTTCTCCATCTTCAAAGCCAACAGTCTAGCATATTTTCTTCTCTGATCTGCCTCCCTCTCATAAAGACCCTTGGAGATTGTATCAGGTGACCTGATTATCCTGGGATAATCCAAGACAATCTCCTAATTTCAAAATTCTTGATTAAATCTCACCTGTAAAGTTCCTTTTACCACGTAAGACACTATAATAACAGGTTTTGGGGTTTTGGGGCTATTAGTCTGTGCACAGTATAACCCTATATTTGACATTTGCTGTCTTTTTTCCTTGTTATTATACGTAACACTGCATTTGACATGTATATACTTTTCTTTTTTTCAGATAACTTCAGAAAATGATTTGCTTTGTTTCACTTTCAGAGTAAATCTTTACAAGTGTAACTATTAATGCACTTCTATGTAATTAATGTTTCTAAATTACAGGACACACACACACACACACACACACACACACACACACACTGGAATATTACTCAGCCATAAGAAAGAATGAAATAACGCCATTTGTAGCAACATGGATGGACCTAGAGATTATCATACTGAGTGAAGACAGAGAAAGACAAATAATATATGATATCACTTAGATGTGGAATCTAAAATATGATACATATGAAGTTATTTACAAAACAAATAGACTCACAGACATAGAAAACAAACTTACAGTTACCAAAGGGGAAATGGAGTGGGGGTGGGGGAGGGATAAATTAGGAGTTTGGAATTAACAGATACTACTATATATATAAAATAGACAACCTAAATGCCCATTGACAGATGAATGGATAAAGAATATGTGGTACATATATACAATGGAATAT
>NC_041233.1:41440163-41451168 GCF_002837175.3 Physeter macrocephalus
TACACTAATATGTATAAAATAGATAACTACTAAGAACCTGCTGTATTAAAAAAATATATAAAATAGATACAAGGAGCTACTGTATAGCACAGGAAACTATATTCAATATCTAGTAATAACCTATAATGGAAAATAATCTGAAAAACAATATATATATATGTATAAATGAATCACTTTGCTGTATGCCTGAAACTAACATGACATAAATCAATTATACTTCAAAAAAAAAGATTATGTTAACTCTTAAATAGGTTAAAAGACTGTATTTTGTTTGGGCAACCCATTACTCCCCACAGCCATTTCTTTTCCTGTTTTTACAGTTTAGTCCATGGCCACTCTGACATGTGCTGTACAGAACTATTTGTGATTCTTGGTGTGTCCCAATTTTTCTTACACATTTAAACTAATACAGAGGCTATCTCTACTACCTGAAATTCCCTTTTACTCAAGTAACTGTAACAAATTGCTTCTTGCCCTTCAGGTTTGTCTGCCTATCAATACCATCAATAACAAAATTAGTACTATTTAGAAGACATTCTCTAATTTATAAATAGCATTCACATCCTAATACAAAATAGCTAATCCTAAATACTGAAATTCATAGATCTTTCCATCTGTAGATGATGTTCCAAATAAACTAACATTTTAATTTCGAAGGAGAAAAATTCCAAGGTGATGTTAGAAATACCTTTCAAACTTGCTTTTACTCTGTGATGATAAAACCTTTCCCATTAATTAATGAAATAGTTTTTTTGTTTTTGTTGTTTTTAACTTTTAAATTTTGTAATAATCATACGTTCACAGGAAGTTGCAACAATAGTACAGATATGTCTAGTGTACATTTCATTTTTATTTTCCCAATGGTAATATCATACATAACTGTAGTACACTATTAAAACTACTAAACTGACATTGGTACATTGTGGTCATGATTATAGGGCAAGCTGGGTTGTATGCAACCTGGTTCTTCCTGGGTTTGTGAGAAAGTACGTCTTATGGAGCCTGTGGGATATGCGTACTTCTGAATTTCTGTTTATTTTCAATAAGGTTCCCAGAGCTCACAACCTGTATTCAGCAGACAAAATTCACGATTGTTATATTTTCTCTGGGATTTCTTCATAGGTAATTTGCAGTGTGAGAAGTCATTAATTTTAAAGTAACTCATAGATATTAAAGGAGGTTCCCAGGAAATAGGGAACCTTGGATAATAGGAAACCTTGGATACATTACTCTATCACCCTTAAAATAAAGCTTTTAATTTTTTAAAGCTTTTAATTTTTTAAAATAAAGCTTTTAAAGTTTAGATTGGAATAATGCCTAGTGAACCTCCATATTTAATATTCTGTGATTCTGCATACTTTCAAGATATGATCATTAAATTTTGAGGAGTTTGCATATGATATGCCTAATTTGATGGTTCTCATTTACAAACTTGGTAACATCACTGTGTTTCCAAGAGAAGACAATCTTGTTAAACAAAATCATATTTTATTTTAAGCGAGATTAGTAATCTTATTCAAAAGAGAAGCAATAAAATAATGATCTGAAGAATCTATCTTTCTGATCGATGAGAAAATGCATTATTTGCTCTATGATTGCATGTGTTACCAGAACAAAAGCTGTCTTTATTTTTGACTGCCAATCATTTGGAGGCACCAGTGACCTCACAGGGTAACTTGATTTAAACACGAGTGTCTAACAAATATCTTTGCGTCTTCCTTCTTTTCTAAATATGCTAAATTCTTTATGGAAAAATATAAAAAAGGTGAACTAATTGCTAGACTCTGATATTTTATATAAAAGCATATGAAAAGATAAATCATTGCCATAGGAACAATTCTACCATTCTGTAGTATAATTATCTTTGTAATAAAAGATCCACTTTTTGCTCCTCATAACAGCATTATCTTTTTCTTAAAATTTAATCTCCCCTATATTTTTTTAAAAAAATATCTGAACACTTTTAAAAAGCAACACTATAAGAGGACTATGAATCTTTTGGAACTTTTTGAGGATACACGTTGGTGCATTATTTTATTTAAAATATTTTTTAAATATCAACTGTTTGATAGGTACTGTGGTTTAGAGCCTGAAATATCACTAATCACCTACTTGTGGTTCTCACTATTCATGCTTCTTTACTATAAAGCTTAACAAAACAACATGAAGTTCAAATATCCATTGCTTTTCTTTGTGGACACCATTCCTTGCTTCTTTGTTGTGCACCTCAAGTCCAAACAGACAGACAGACAGACACACACACCTTTTCCTTCTGTAAATTACTTAAAATGAACATGTTAATTATAGTACATAAGAGGTAATGCTTCCAAACTTAATCACTAGTTTTAAATTTAATACGATTTTTATGACAAAATACAACTATTTATAGTTGATTCTTGTATGCTTAATGCTACTGAGGAGTATAGAGCTTAGATAACAATAATAAACTAGGCTTTATCTAGAAATAGTACTATTATAATTAGATAATGGGGAAGAGATCACTTTTGTAAAATAAGCAAACAGCTTTTTAAAATTTAGTAATAAACAACTTCCTCCAAAATACACACACACACACACACACACACACACACACACACACACGATTCTTTACAGGACAGTTTAGAAATTAGCACATGTTAATGATACAGTATAGAGAGTAGATTCATTAGTTTTTTTAAAAAATTCTTTGCTTGAGCGGGATTTCTGGAGGGACCACAGGTATTTATTAAGTGCCTACTATGTGTTTAAAACTATTCTAAAAAATAGAAAAAAATCATGAAACAGAGTTTGTCTCTATATAGTTATATATTTAGTTTATTATGAGATGAAAACCAAGGCCACATGAAGTAAACAGTCAAAATATAGTTTTATGTGAAATAATAAAGAACTTCTGTATTTTCCTGGAGCAGGATAAATGAAAAAAGCAACCATTTCGTCAACAGAATCTTAGGAGATTTTATTATCTACAGATAATCCCCAATTACCGGTTTTATGTAAAATTCCCTACCAAATATTGCTCAGTATGGGGGCTTTTTATCCATTTCATAAGCTCTAAATTTATATAAACTTCTTTAGTCCCATTCCACTCTTCTATACCTCTCCCAACACCAAACATTCACTTCCTCAGTCTAACTTATAATTTAACTATGGGAGATGGAGGTTGTATAAGGGGAAGGTCATGCTCTTTTCTAGAACTAAATGACATAATACTTCATAGGAATTTTACCGCTGTATGCTGTCCATCCCCTTATTTATTCTAGGTTTTATGAGTGCAGACAGCTTTGCTCATCATTCTGAATTTCCCTTATATGCCAGACCTTTGCTTTGTACTTTCTTGTCATTTAATACATATTTTAAAGAATGAAAGAAATAGTCTACTTCATTTCTAAGTGAGTGCTCTTCAAAATTGTGTCATAATTATTGTCTAATTTTAGAGTTTCAGGGGAGCTTATAAATCATATCATCCACACATTTGACTGTACTAATGAAAAGTTTAATAACTTGTCAAGGGAAACATAATTAGTTAAGTGAAAACTACAACTTACTCCCAGGGAGGACTTCTATTCCTTTTGAGACTAAATCTTGATTTCCTCAGGGATCATTTCTATAAAAGGCTTCCAAATCCCACTCACATTAGTTACTCTACTTTAACCTATTGTAAATGTTCGGTCTATGTAAGCTTGTAGCAGCCTTGTTATATGTTGCACATACTTAACCTTTGATCATCTAAAAATCTAGGTCATTTTTCATGTGGAATAATGCTATATTTCTCTATATTACATTATGTATTAATGCTATGCTCTGAATTAATACTCAACATTTTTATAGCATGCTCTGCTTCATACTGATATTTTCTTTGATTTAGGGCTTCTCTCTGGTATACACTGAAGTGAATATGTTGACAATCATCTTACTCATGGATGTTGTAATACTAATCATTGATAGTGAACCCTAACTCCACCAACCTACTTTTGTGGATAAAATGGCTTTATGTACTCTAACAAATTTCCAGTGAAAATGTGGGTGATTTCTGCACTTCTAAGTAGGTTAATTTTAATAGTACTGGAACAATATACAGATTGTAAAAAAAAAAAAACAACTATGATGAATTGGGGTTTATTGAGAATGACATGATTAAATTCCACTTGGCAAGAGTCTTAAATATGTGTGTGTGTGAGCATATGTGTGTGTTTTATACATATGTATACAAAGTGAATACATTATATATATAATATTTAATTACTGGAAAAAATATATATTTCTAGTAATTAAATAATCAGTTAATATGAGTGACTTTGTAGGAAGAGGCTGCATTTCTATAAATAACTAGACTCATAATGATGAATATTTCATAACATATAAAAATATCAAATTGCTATCTATGTTGTACACTTGAAACTAATATATTTTCAATCAAATGTAAAATGGAAATAAAAGAACAACCAGAAAATGAAAGATAATAGTCAAGAAAAATATATTGGTAGAGATCAAATGAAATAATCCAATTATAGTGTTCAACTAACAAATTAATAAAAGGGATAAAGCACTTAGTGAACATTCACTATATATTAACTTTTATCACTATTACCACAATTATCACAAGATACAGTTCTTAAGAGAAGTTATCAAAGGGGGAAAAATATAATGATACCTATAACCAGAAAAAGATTTAAGTGGTTTCTAACAAATGACATAAATTTGAAAATAGAGGCATGGTAACAGTTTGGGAGAAAGTATACTGAGGTCTTACTAGTAGCAGAAAGTATACTGAAGTCAGCAGGATCTCATGCCCATTGCTATTTTATATATGATTCATTATGTTTTCCATTATTCTTGAAGAAAAATAGGCATTTTTTTTATAATTAAGGAAAAATAATGTTGTGAGAGCTTAAAAATAATGTTTTGAGAGCTTAATTGTAGGCACCATGATGCCTACAATTCAGTATTAGTTATTGTGTCATACACTGTGATAAGATTTATGTGAAATTTATTACTTAGTTCTTAGAAAATATGAATTCTATAACATCATAAACTTATTACAACAAAATATGTTTTTATCTCCTTATGATACCATTAGGAAAATGAATATTAAAGAAAATAAGTAACTTGTTAATATAACATTGTGTTAAGTTTAGGGCAGAATTTAAACTCAGGTAGGGTTGCCAAATTTACCAAATAAAAGCACATGCACATGTATAGATATAGATGTAGATATAGATATAGATATAGATATATGATGGAAATGTAAAGTAGTACAACCACTTTGAAAAAAGGTTAGGCAGTTTCTTATATTGTAAAATATTTAAACATGCTCTTAACATCTACTCTAATCATTCCACTCTGAAGTGTTTACTCATGAAAAATAAAATCATATATCCATACAAAGGCTCGTACATGGATATTTATAGCAGGTTTATTTTTGCTAGCTAAAACCTGAAAACAACTCAGATGCCAATGAAAAGGTAAATGGATAAACAAATTGTAGTATAGTCATACAATTAAAAACTTTTCAGCAATAATAAGGAATGGACTTAATGATACACACACTGAGGTAGATGAATCCCGAAATAATTTTTCTGAATGAAAGAAGACACAAATGTACAAAATCCATAATTTTATTTGCATAGAATTCTACAAACTCTAAACCAGGTTATAGTGACAGAAAGAAGATTAGTAAAAAAAAACTGAGCAAGTATGTTCTGGAATTAGAAGTATCGATTTCCTCTGTTTTTCTTCTGTTTTTAACAGGACATCAGGTTCAAATAAACAACATTTACATACCTACCAGATTATCTTCATTAAACCAAGAATAATTAGTTTTCCTCTGCACGTTTTTGGGCTAATACTGACTATATTTTAACTTTAATTATTGTTTCCATTCAATATAGCATAAAAAATTGCTACAGAAAAATAATTTGAAAACATTTGCCTATCATGAAATTGTTTTCTCTGATTAATAATAATAACTGTTTAAAATTAATAATCTGTTTTTTGAATGGGAGAAAAAAATAAAGGTGGGCATTCAAAGGCTGTTACTCATCTAACCCTGTACTCAAGCACAAATTTAATGCATTACAAATTATTTAATTTAAATGAGGTAATGTTTTCCAGTGTAAATAATTTATTTCACCACTGTTAACCATTCTACAAATGAGGAACAAATTACATATGTTTAAATACATTTGAAATAACTTGTTTTAAGTTATGTATTATGTTTTCTATTACTAGACATAATAGTATATCTATTAATGCATAATAAATACATGTTATGCAAAAATTTAGTGTTTTAAAAGACAAACACATTATCTCAAAGTTTCTGTGGGTCAGGAATCTGGACACAACTTAGCTAGATGCCTGTGTCTCTCAAAGGTGCAGTCAAGGTGTTAACCAGGGATGTAGTTTCATCTGAAGTCTCCACCGGAGAAGATCCACTTCCAAGATCACTCATGTAGTTGTTGACAGGATTCAGTTTCTAGTGTTTTGTTGGATTAAGGCCTCAGTTATTCAGAATGTATGGGATGGAGGTCTCGTTCAGTTCCTTGCCACGTGGACTTCTCCATGGGCATCTCAAAAAATGGCAAGTAGCTTCATCAGAGCAAGTAAGCAAGAAGGCAAGAGAGAATGCCAGCAAAATTTAGAGGGAATTCTAGTAAGAGGACTGTCTATTCTTTTTTTTAAATAAATTTAATTAATTAATTAATTATTATTATGTTTTTTGACTGCGTTGTGTCTTTGTTGCTGTGCGTGGGCTTTCTCTAGTTGCGGCGAGCTGGGGCTACTCTGTTGCAGTATGTGGATTTCTCATTGCGGTTGCTTCTCTTGTGGAGCATGGGCTCTAGGTGCGTGGGCTTCAGTAGTTGTGGCACGCAAGCTTAGTGGTTGTGGCTCGTGGGCTCTAGAGCGCAGGTTCAGTAGTTGTGGCGCATGGGCTTATTTGCTCTGTGGCATGTGGGATCTTCCTGAACCAGGGCTCGAACCCATGTCCCCTGCATTGGCAGGCAGATTCTTAACCACTGCGCCACCGGGGAGGCCTGGACTATCTAGTCTTTTGTAACCTAAGCATGAAAGTGATATCCCTTTACTTATTATTTATTCTTTTTGAGAGAAGCAAGTGCTTAGGTACAGATTAAACACAAATTGAGGGGGATTAAATAAAATTGTGGTAGCAAGAGACAGGAGAGGATTTTGAAATTTGCCTACCATACTTATCATAAGGAAAACTTCAATTTTCTTTGTTTTTTTATTATTGTACTATCCCTTTCTACTTTGTAGGATCCAGAACACCCAGAACTAATTTGAAAATTCATCCTTAAGATTTCATTCCTCTATAATCACTCTCTCTGTACCATATCTGTATTAGTCAGGTTTCTTCAGAGAAACAGAAGCAATAGGATATAGCTATAGCTATAGATATAAATATAGATACAGATATAGATAGATTTATTTTAAACAAATTGGCTCACACAATTATGAAGGCTGGTAAGTCCAACATCCAAAATCTGCAGGATTGGCCAGAAAGCTGGAGACCTAGGACAACTGATGTTCCAATTCAAGTCTGAAGCCTATCTGCTATAGAAACAGTAAGCAAATGTTGCAGGTGAAGTCTGAAGGCAATCTGCTGAAGAATTCTTTGTTTCTCTGGGGAGGCTGGGCTTTTTGTTTCGTTCAGACTTTCAACTGATTGGATGAGGCCTACATTATGGAAGGCAATCTGCTTTACTCAAAGACTACCAAACATTAACTACTAAATGAAATGTCACTATCATCTAAAAACACCCACAGAGAAACACCCAGAATAATGTTTGACCAAATATCTGGGCACCTCATTGTCCAGCCAAATTGACAAAAAAAAGACCAAAAAAGCCCTCAAAAAACCCAAACCAACCTTACAAATACCTAGAGCAGACAAGAAAAACAAATGATGAATTTTATTGGATTGAACCTTTTATCAGGGCCCTACTTTAGAACTAATGTGTAAATTACACTGTTAACCTGGAGTGAACCCAAGAATAAATTGAATCATAAATTATATTACTTTCAAAGACAAGTAAAACTTTCACTGATATATAATGAGGTGCTTTCACTACAGCTTTTTCAGAGATAGATATAGATTGAATTAAATGAGAAGAATTTAACTACTAAAGTGTAGGTTTTAAAACTTAAGGTCTGGAGTTGAAAGAAGCCTGTTGAAACTTGGAAGACAAAACTAAAGTTCAGATAAAATATATTACACATGTTACTAAGATCAACCAAAGGACTTTATATTCAGATTTTTATATTTTAAAGAGTTTAGAATTTTACTGTTGGAAAAAGCCTTGGTATATGAAAAAATAGAACAAAATTTGGTGTATCAATCTATATTCATCTATTCACCTGTCTAGAATAGATTCATACAGACTAATTTAGATGATTAACTTGTATGTGTGACTGCTTTACTATAATTTTCTCAAGGGGCAAGATCTTCAGTAATTCACCTCCAGCATTCTGGACAGGGCACTCATTATATTTATAATAATCATCCAATCAGTATTGACAAATTAACTTGAAAAAATTTGGCTAAATTTGCCATATAAAATCTGAAATGTTCTTATTTTAGTTAGATTAACTATTAGATAAAATATTATTATTCAACTCAATTCTTATTAGAAATGTGTAATTTCCTCCTCTAGAATCTAAAATCCTACCTTTTCAAAGGAGGATCCTTAGAGACCACAGATAAAACCCTTCATTTTACAAAAGAGGCTGCAGAGTTTCCTATGGGTGCAGTGTTTTGACCTAGATTACAGCTTGCATGGTTAAAGTCTTATCATAATGCTTTTTAAACTAACCCAATATATTTCTATTTATGAAGTATTAGAATATGTATCAGATTACCATAATTATTCTGTTGACATTTTACAAGGATAGAAGCATGCTTTTAACCTTTAATTAAATATTTTAATATCTTATATGACAATTAATGTAACAGATTTTAGAATCTAAAAATAGATAGCGTTGTTTTTCTTTTTAAAATTATGAAACATATTATTGAGTGAAGTCACTGTCCATTGATATTATGCTAAATTATACCTAAATTTAATGTAGTACAGTCTGGTTCTTATTTTAAAGCCCAATCAATTATTAGCATTTTAATAACAACCTTTAATATTTACTAGCGAAGATTCTAAATATAAAAACCTTTTCCTTTGCTAACAAACTATCTACATTTTCTTAGAAACTAAAACACTAAAGCATGACCTTAAACAAATTCCACACTGTGATCAGGTTTTCACCATAACCTGCCTTCCTGGTACTTTTATAGAACTATGGGCAGTAATCTTCTCATGCCAACAATTAGTGATCATGTGATACCGGTATTTGAATGTTATGTGCAAGGGAGATGTTCAACCACAACCCATACTTTTTGGCACTACACTGGTTACTGTGATAAATGAACAGTAAGGGTGCCATTTAGCTACACCATATTCTAAATATTAATTATATTACCTGCTTCTATTCACCTCTGTTCCCACTTTTTAGTATTTCCTTAAAGTTTATTACTGAAAATGCCAGACTTCTCATTATATTCAGGGACTTAGTGAGGAAGTTTGTCTATATCAAGATGACAGTCTAAGAAAAGTAGCATTGCTTTCATAATATACAGACATATAAAATATATATTAATACAAGTATCTCATTACTTATTTAATTATAACGTTCTTTTCCTTTTTTTTTTAACATCTTTATTGAATATAATTGCTTTACAATGGTGTGTTAGTTTCGGCTTTATAACAAAGTGAATCAGTTATACATATACATATGTTCCCATATCTCTTCCCTCTTGCATCTCCCTCCCTCGCACCCTCCCTATCCCACCCCTCTAGGTGGTCACAAAGCACCGAGCTGATCTCCCTGTGCTATGCGGCTGCTTCGCACTAGCTATTTTACGTTTGGTAGTCTATATATGTCCATGCCACTCTCTCACGTTGTCACAGCTTACCCTTCCCCCTTCCCATTTCCTCAAGTCCATTCACTAGTAGGTCTGTGTCTTTATTCCCGTCTTACCCCTAGGTTCTTCATGACCTTTTTATTTTTCTTAGATTCCATATATATGTGTTAGCATACGGTATTTGTTTTTCTCTTTCTGACTTACTTCACTCTGTATATCAGACTCTAGGTCCATCCACCTCACTACAAATAACTCAGTTTCGTTTCTTTCTTTGGCTGAGTAATATTCCATTGTATGTATGTGCCAGATCTTCTTTATCCATTCATCTGTCGATGGACACTTAGGTTGCTTCCATGTCCTGGCTATTGTAAATAGAGCTGCAGTGAACATTTTGGTACATGACTCTTTTTGAATTATGGTTTTCTCAGGGTATATGCCAAGTAGTGGGATTGCGGGGTCGTATGGTAGTTCTATTTGTAGTTTTTTAAGGAACCTCCATACTGTTCTCCATAGTGGCTGTATCAATTTACATTCCCACCAGCAGTGCAAGAGGGTCCCCTTTTCTCCACACCCTCCCCAGCATTTATTAGGGTGAGATGGTGTCTCATTGTAGTTTTGATTTGCATTTCTCTAATGATTAATGATGTTGAGCATTCTTTCATGTGTTTGTTGGCAATCTGTATATCTTCTTTGGAGAAATGTCTATTTAGATCTTCTGCCCATTTTTGGATTGGGTTTTTTGTTATTTTATTATTGAGCTGAATGAACTGCTTGTAAATTTTGGAGATTAATCTTTGTCAGTTGCTTCATTTGCAAATATTTTCTCCCATTCTGAGGGTTATCTTTTGGTCTTGTTTATGGTGTCTTTTGTTGTGCAAAAGCTTTTAAGTTTCATATGTCCCATTTGCTTATTTTTGTTTTTATTTCCATTTCTCTAGGAGGTGGGTCAAAAAGGATCTTGCTGCGATTTATGTCATGGAGTGTTTTGCCTATGTTTTCCTCTAAGAGTTTTATAGTGTCTGGCCTTACATTTAGGTCTTTAATCCATTTTGAGTTTGTTTTTGTGTATGGTGTTAG
>NC_041233.1:41451981-41453010 GCF_002837175.3 Physeter macrocephalus
GTAGTATAGTCGGAAGTCAGGGAGCCTGATTCCTCCAGCTCCATTTTTCGTTCTCAAGATTGCTTTGGCTATTCAGGGTCTTTTGTGTTTCCATACAAATTGTGAAATTTTTTGTTCTATTTCTGTGAAAAATGCCAGTGGTAGTTAGATAGGGATTGCATTGAATCTGTAGATTGCTTTCGGTAGTAGAGTCATTTTCCCAATGTTGATACTTCTAATCCAAGAACATGGTGTATCTCTGCATCTGTTTGTATCATCTTTAATTTCATTCATCAATGTCTTATAATTTTCTGCATACAGGTCTTTTGTCTCCTTAGGTAGGTTTATTCCTAGATACGATTTGGATTCCTATTATTTATATTTCTTCTCTGATTGCTGTGGCTAAAACTTCCAAAACTATGTTGAATAAGAGTGGTGAGAGTGTGCAACCTTGTCTTGTTCCTGATCTTAGTGGAAATGGTTTCAGTTTTTCACCATTGAGGACGATGTTGGCTGTGGGTTTGTCATATATGGCCTTTATTATGTTGAGGAAAGTTCCCTCTATGACTACTTTCTGGAGAGTTTTTATCATAAATTGGGTGTTGAATTTTGTCAAGAGCTTTCTCTGCATCTATTGAGATGCATCTGGTCCTGGGCTTTTGTGTGTTGGAAGATTTTTAATCTCAGTTTCAATTTCAGTGCTTGTGATTGGTCTGTTCATATTTTGTACTTCTTCCTGGTTCCGTCTCGGCTGGTTGTGCTTTTCTAAGAATTTGTCCATTTCTTCCAGGTTGTCCATTTTATTGGCATATAGTTGCTGTAGTAATCTCTCATGATCCTTTGTATTTCTGCAGTGTTTGTTGTTACTTCTCCTTTTTCATTTCTACTTCTATTGATTTGAGTCTTCTCCCTTTTTTTCTTGATGAGTCTGGCTAATGGTTTATCAATTTTTTTATCTTATCAAAGAACCAGCTTTTAGTTTTATTGATCTTTGCTATCGTTTTCTTCATTTCTTTTTCATTTATTTCTGATCTGATCTTTATGATTTCT
>NC_041233.1:41453925-41454512 GCF_002837175.3 Physeter macrocephalus
TATGTAGTGTCCTTCTTTGTCTCTTGTAATAGTCTTTATTTTAAAGTCTATTTTGTCTGATATGAGAATTGCTACTCCAGCTTTCTTTTGATTTCCATTTGCATGGAATATCTTTTTCCATCCCCCCCCTTTCAGTCTGTATGTGTCCATAGGGCTGAAGTGGGTCTCTTGTAGACAGCATATGTACGGGTCTTGTTTTTGTATCCATTCAGCCAGTCTGTATCTTTTGGTGGGAGCATTTAACCCATTTACATTTAAGGTTATTATCGATATGTATGTTCCTTTCCCATTTTCTTAATTGTTTTGGGTTTGTTATTGTAGGTCTTTTCCTTCTCTTGTGTTTCTTGCCTGGAGAAGTTCATTTAGCATTTGTTGTAAAGCTGGTTTGATGATGCTGAACTCTCTCAGCTTTTGCTTGTCTGTAAAGGTTTTAATTTCTCCATCAAATCTGAATGAGATCCTTGCTGGGTAGAGTAATCTTGGTTGTAGGTTTTTCTCCTTCATCACTTTAAGTATGTCCTGCCACTCCCTTCTGGCTTGCAGAGTTTCTGCTGAAAGATCAGCTGTTAACCTTATGGGGATTCCCT
>NC_041233.1:41455878-41486729 GCF_002837175.3 Physeter macrocephalus
CACTTATCCGTTCTTCTGCCTCAGTTATTCTGCTATTGATCCCTTCTAGAGTATTTTAAATTTCATTTATTGTGTTGTTCATCATTGATTGTTTCCTCTTTAGTTCTTCTAGTTCCCTGTTAAATGTTTCTTGCATTTTCTGTATTCTATTTCCAAGATTTTGGATCATCTTTACTATCATTATTCTGAATTCTTTTTCAGGTAGACTGCCTATTTCCTCTTCATTTGTTAGGTCTGGTAGATTTTTACCTTGCTCCTTCATCTGCTGTGTGTTTTTCTGTCTTCTCATTTTGCTTATCTTACTGTGTTTGCGGTCTCCTTTTCGCAGGCTGCAGGTTCGTATTTCCCGTTGTTTTTGGTGTCTGTCCCCAGTGGCTAAGGTTGGTTCCGTGGGTTGTGTAGGCTTCCTGGTGGAGCAGTCTAGTGCCTGTGTTCTGGTGGATGAGGCTGGATCTTGTCTTTCTGGTGGGCAGGTCCACGTCTGGTGGTGTGCTTTGGGGTGTCTGTGGCCTTATTATGATTTTAGGCAGCCCCTCTGCTAATGGATTGGGCTGTGTTCCTGTGTTGGTAGCTGTTTGGCATAGGGTGTCCAGCACTGTAGCTTGCTGGTCGTTGAATGAACCTGGGTCTTGGTGTTGAGATGGAGATCTCTTGGAGATTTTCGCTATTTGATATTACCTGGAGCTGGGAAGTCTCTTGTGGACCAGTGTCCTGAAGTTGGCTCTCTCACCTCAGAGGCACAGCACTGACTCCTGGCTGGAGCACCAAGAGCCTTTCATCCACATGGCTCAGAATAAAAGGGAGAAAAAGTAGAAAGAAAGAAAGAAAGAGGATAAAATAAAATAAAATAAAGTAAGGTATAATAAAATTAAGTTATTAAAATAAAAAATAATTATTATGAAAAAAAATTTTTTAAGTAAAATAAAAAATAAAAGAACAGATGGACAGAATCCTAGGACAAATGGTGAAAGCAAAGCTATACAGACAAAATCTCACACAGAAGCATACACATACACGCTCACAAAAGGGAGAGATTTCCCTTTCTCTTCTTTGTTCGCACAGCTCCCGGGGTTCAGCTTTGGATTTGGATCCACCTCTGCGTGTAGGTCGCCTGAGGGCGTCTGTTCTTCGCTCAGACAGGACAGGGTTAAAGGAGCAGCTGATTCGGGGGCTCTGGCTCACTCAGGCCGGAGGGAGGGAGGGGTACGGATGTGGGGCGAACCTGCGGCCGCAGAGGCCGGCATGACATTGCAGCAGCCTGAGGCATGCCGTGCATTCTCCCCGGGAAGTTGTCCCTGGATCACGGGACCCTGGCAGTGGCGGGCTGCACAGGCTCCCAGGAGGGGCGTTGTGGATAGTGACCTATGTTTGCTCACAGGCTTCTTGGTGGCGGCAGCAGCAGACTTAGCCTCTCATGCCCGTCTCTGGAGTCCGCGCTGATAGCCGAGACTCGCGCCGGTCTCTGGACCTCCTTTAAGCAGCGCGCTTAATCCCCTCTCCTCATGCACCAGGAAACAAAGAGGCAAGAAAAAGTCTCTTGCCTCTTTGGCAGGTCCTGAGTTTTTCCCAGGCTCCCTCCAGGCTAGCCATGGTCCACTAACCCCTTCAGGCTGTGTTCACGCCGCCAACCCCAGTCCTCTCCCTGTGATCTGACCGAAGCCCAAGCCTCAGCTCCCAGCCCCCGCCCGCCCTGGCGGGTGAGCAGGCAAGCCTCTCGGGCTGGTGAGTGCTGGCCGGCACCTATTCTCTGTGGAGGAATCTCTCTGCTTTGCCCTCCGCAACCCTGTTGCTGCGCTGTCCTCCACGGTTCTGAAACTTCCCCCCTTCGCTACCCACAGTCTCTGCCCACAAAGGGGCTTCTAGTGTGTGGGAACCTTTCCTCCTTCACAGCTCCCTCCCACTGGTGCAGGTCCTGTCCCTATGCTTTTGTCTTTTTTTTTTCTTTTGCCCTACCCAGTTACGTGGGGGGTTTCTTGCCTTTTGGGAGGTCTGAGGTCTTCTGCCAGCATTCAGTAGGTGTTCTATAGGAGCAGTTCCACGTGTAGATTTATTTCTGATGTATCTGTGGGGAGGAAGGTGATCTCCGCGTCCTACTCTTCTGCCATCTTCCTGGAGCTCAACTTTCTTTTCTTTATGGTTCATATATCGTTATTCTGACACTGGCAACTATCTTGCCATTGGTATTTCAGTCTGTCATTTTCACTAGTGTGATTCTGAGAGAGAAATTGCAGAACAGGATTCCAGTTTATTTATATATACAAATGGAAATTTGAAGTTTGGTTCTTTTAAAAAACTTTGTAAAGGACAGCCTTTTTCCAGGATTAACTTTAAAGAATTTTAGTTAGATTGGAGATAAAGTCAACTGTCTGCTTCTCATATTTTACAGATGAGTAAGGTATCTACAATTTCTTTAGTAATTCCTGTGCCCCGCATACTTCCTTTACACATGTATCCTGTCTCTCCTCCCTCTACCACTCTCTCCCTTCCCCCTCCCTCTGTCAACATTATTATTTACAAACCAGCAGTTCCCAAATGAAAGTCTAAGATATTTTCATACATTGATAATCAAATGAGGAAAATAATTATAATTGAAATGTATCTTGTTTACTTGTTATTAAAGGGTACCATATACTTTCATGGGACAAATTGTATGTTACTTAAAGATTATGCCCTTAAAATTTCTTGGAGTTAATATCTGCTTCATGAAAATATGGTGATTTTGGTGATATTTATTTTGTTGTAGTATTTTGTTCATTTGCTTTTCCTTGGCAAAAATAAAAATTCATACCACTCTTTCTACCTTATTTTTTTTAACAATTCAGAATTTAACAATTCTGCTCACCGCAAAAATGTAATAGAAAACTACTACTTGTGTTCTGTAGCTCTTCCTGGCTTTAAAATATTATTTAGAACTTTAGAATCTGTATTTTAATTGGGAGTTATATTCACAACATTACAGTCATAGGACCTGGTTTCCAGTTTGAGCTCCATCACTTCTGAGCTTTATGACGTTGAGCAAGTGATATTGTTTCTCTGAGTCTGTTTCATTATCTGCAAAATGAAAATAATAACTCTTGTCCTGGACAAGCAGGGTTTATTCTGGGTTTGCAACATTGGGTTAATATGAAAAATCATTCAGTGTTACACAAGGAGTGATGATCTTTTGATGTGTCAACTTGACTGCAGTAAGCAGTTATTCAATAAAACACTAATTATATGCTGTGATCGTGTGGATATGATTAAACTTCATAGTCAGTTGACTTTATTTATATAATTGAAGTATAGTTGATTTACAATGTCATGTAAGTTTCAAGGGTACAGCACAATGATTCAGTTTGTCTATCTATCTATCTGTCTATCTACCTATCTGTCTCCCTATCTATCCTTTTTCAGATTTTTTTCCCTTACAGGTTATTACAAAATATTGAGTTTAGTGCCCTGTGCTATACAGTAGGTTCTTGTTGGTTATCTATTTTATATATAGTAGCATGTATATGTTAATCCCCCTAATTTATCCCTCCCCACCCACTTCCCATTTGGTAACCATAAGTTTGTTTTCTATGTCTGTGAGTCTATTTCTGTTTTGTAAATAAGTTCATTTGTATATTTTTTTCAGATTCCACATATAAGTGATAGAATATGATATTTCTCTTTCACTGGCTTACTTCACTTAGTATGTTATCTCTAGGTCCATCCACATTGCTGCAAATGGCATTATTTCATTCTTTTTATGGCTGAGTAATATTCCATTGTGTGTATTTATATATCTTCTTTTTCCATTCATTAGTCTATGGACATTTAGGTTGCTTCCATTTCTTGGTTATTGTAGATAGTGCTGCAATGAACATTGGGGTGCATTATCTTTTCAGATTAGTGTTTTCATTTTCTTATGGTAAATATCCAGAAATGGAACAATAGATCATATTATAGTTCTATTTTTAATCTTCTGAGGAACTTCCATACTGTTTTCCATAGTGGCTGTAACAATTTATAATCTCACCAATAGTGTACAAGGGTTCCCTTTTCTCCACATACTCACCAACACTTGTTATTTTTGTTGTCTTTTTGTTGATAGTCATTCGAACAGATGTGATGTTATATCTCATTGTGATTTTGATTTTCATTTCTCTGATGATTAGTGATGTTAAGTATCTTTTCATGGTCTGTTGACTTCATGGTCTGTTGGCTATCTGTATGTCTTGGGTTGTTGTTTCTTTAAAACTAAAGAACAAATCAAGAAACTATTCTTGGGCTTCCCAGGTGGTTAAGAATCCACCTGCCAATGCAGGGGATATGGGTTCAAGCCCTGGTCCAGGAAGATCCCACATGCTGTGGAGCAACTAAGCCCATGTGTCACAACTACTGAGCCTGTGCTCTAGAGTCTGTGAGCCACAACTACTGAGCCTGCATGCTGCAACTACCAAAGTCCATGCGCCTAGAGCCTGTGCTCCACAAGAGAAGCCACTGCAATGAGAAGCCCGTTGCACACTGTGCCAAAGAATAGCCCCTGCTCACCGCAACTAGAGAAAGCCCGCACGCAGCAATGAAGACCCAACGCAGCCAAAAATAAATAAATAAATTTATAAATTACAAAAAACAAGAAACTATTCTTCCTGAAATAGTACAAATTATGGAAAATAATTCTGTACCATAACAGAGGTTTTTTTTTTTTTTTTTTTTACAAATTCTCTGTTCCAGGTGTAATAAACATTGGTACGCCACTAGTAGATAATACAGACATTCGCAGTGAGTAATGAGTGGGTAGCGAGTAGTTATAACCCCACATAGGTCATCCAGGCATTGCATGTTTGGTTTCACTTTCAGTTGATTGCTAATAACTTTCTGAGGAAGAGTGGCCAAGAGGTATTCAGTGACAAGTGATCATGATGGGGATGCTGTTCTTGGCTTACTTATTGACCTACTTACTTAGTAGTTATATGCAACACTCCTATATTTACCTGCAAAATATTTGGTCTCTAACATGCATTCTTCAGCTGGTTGCTGAGGGTCAAAAGTGACTAAGTCAGCAACGAAGGCTGCAGATAGTAAGCATCTAAATAACTGCTATTGCATGACTTGCTAAAGCAAATGTGAAAATGTGAGACTGGGAGTGTTTACTGCCAACTGGAAATTGGCAACAAAGTTCTTTCTGAGCACTAAATACTAGTTTTAATTAAATTTGAATAGGGGGCTTCCCTGGTGGCACAGTGGCTGGGAGTCTGCCTGCCGATGCAGGGGATACGGGTTTGTGCCCCAGTCTGGGAGGGTCCTATGTGCTGCGGAGTGGCTGAGCCCGTGAGCCATGGCCACTGAGCCTGTGTGTCCGGAGCCTGTGCTCCACAACGGGAGAGACCACAGCAGTGAGAAGCCCGCATACTGCAAAAAATAAATAAATTTAAAAAAAATAAAAAAAATAAAAATAATTTGAATAGGGAAATTATATTAACTGTTTAAAATTACAAGGTCATTGTTTTAGCCAACTGAGGCAATAATGTCCTGTTACCCAAGTGACCTATTAGAATTAATACGGTTTTCAAAATGTGCTTTTTTTTCTGAAAGTTCCCAGGAAGATTGGTTCAATAATTATCTTAGTTTTATCAGATGATACCAGAAAATAATAGTTAAGACCATTTCTTTCAAGAGCAATAGGAGACATCATTAGGTACTGGTTGAATGGCTGGGTGTAACTTTAAAAAAAGAAGATAATGAGAAATCTGTCTTTCATACATAGTTATATAAACATATTGTAAATATCTTGAAATTATATCATTCTTTTTCAAAACACATCCACTGAGTCCTGTGCCCATAGGACCATCAACCTTGCTTTGAAGAGGCGCTCATAACCAAAGAAGCTATAATATTTACTACTGAAAAGTTTCAGCTTACTCTCCCGTATTTATATGATTGACTAAAATTTAATAAAAACATAACACAATTGGTGCATCAGACTGTTGAGTGAATATTCACAACCAGCTTTATTGAAAGACTTTTTAAATGAGGACATTGATTAAAAGTTGCCATAAAATACTATAATTAAAAAAATAATTATAGGGAAGGCAGTAACCACCAGATTATTTCACAGAAAACCTGTGACTTATTCCAAAGTCACATTTTCAAAAATAAAACCTAGCAAATATATCACCTCACACCAGTCAGAATGGCCATCATCAAAAAATCTACAAGCAATAAATGCTGGAGAGGGTGTGGAGAAAAGGGAACCCTCTTGCATTGTTGGTGGGAATGTAAATTGATACAGCCACTACGGAGAACAGTATGGAGGTTCCTTACAAAACTAAATATAGAACTACCATATGACCCAGCAATCCCACTACTGGACATATACCCTGAGAAAACCGTAATTCAAAAAGAGTCATGTACCACAATGTTCACTGTAGCTCTATTTACAATAGTCAGGACATGGAAGCAACCTAAGTGTCCATCAACAGATGAATGGATAAAGAAGATGTGGCACATATATCCAATGGAATATTACTCAGCCATAAAAAGAAACAAAATTGAGTTATTTGTAATGAGGTGGATGGACCTAGAGTCTGTCATACAGAGTGAAGTAAGTCAGAAAGAGAAAAATACCTTATGCTAACACTTATATATGGAATCTAAAAAAAAAACATGGTTCTGATGAACCTAGGGGCAGGACAGGAATAAAGACACAGATGTAGAGAATGGACTTGAGGACATGGCGGGGGGAAGGGTAAGCTGGAACAAAGTGAGAGAGTGGCATGGACATATATACACTACCAAATGTAAAATAGATAGCTAGTGGGAAGTAGCTGCATAGCACAGGGAGATCAGCTCGGTGCTTTGTGACCACCTAGAGGGGTGGGATAGGGAGGATGGGAGGGAGATACAATAGGGAGGAGATATGGGGATATATGTATATGCATAGCTGATTCACTTTGTTATAAAGCAGAAACTAACACACCATTGTAAAGCGATTATACTCCAAAAAAGATGTTAAAAAAAAACAAAGAAAAAAACCCTTAGCAAATGCATTAACTCAGGATAAACAAAGTGAAAACCAGTTGGCAGAGGATGGGATTGAAGCAAAAAATCCAAGCTATAAGCTTTACTATTTCACTCGTCTTACACCTCCTTATACCTGCAAATACTTGTGTATCCATATAAACAGAAGAGTAGTAACCAGAAAGAAACCTGAATGGATCTTGATCATAAACGTTGGGAAGAAAAAGAATGAAGTAGAAACAAATAACTAGTTAAAGGACGAATATCCCAAGAGGAACTACTGAAAGAAGCAGAGGTATTCTTCAGAAAAAAAAAGGATTTCTCCATATTCTCAAGAATTACAAAGTACATAATAATTTAAAAATATCTAAAAAGAAGAGGAACAAGGATTCCAAATTATATTATAAAATGGGGGGAGAAGAAAAAAATATGGGTAGGTGATATGAATCTGGGGTTAAAGTCAGTTGTAAAAAGGAAGAGAAATAAATGTCTGCCCTCTTCTTATGTGCGCATATTTTGAATAAAAATCTAGCTTTGTGTTTAGCTCTAATTTTCTAGTTTAAAAAGTTTTAGAGATAAAGAGGGAGAGAAAGAGATGGTCGGATGTGGGGTGGGTTCTTGAAAGATAGCAGTCGAACTATGAGACTAGAATTCATTAAGATAAAGATTGTATCGTATAACACCTTGATTAGTTTAAATTCTATTTCTGTCATCACACCTCCACCTGAAATGAAAACACCTTCAGGATAGAGGGTGGTGACTTGTAGTAAGAGCTCAATAAATTCTTGATGATGAAGAATAGATGATGAAGGGTATGCCTCTGTTGGTTAATGGAAACCACATAGGAAAACCATTTAGTCCTGAATCCATAGATATTTCAAGAAGTCAGTTTATTGCAGAACAATTTAATTCATCCCTTTAGTGATATTATTTAGTACAGAAAGCAAATCTTCATTTCTTTTTAAATTAAATCAGCATGTTGCCAGTGAATTTAAGGTTCTTTCTTTGTTGTGAAAGAATTCAGAGACGAAATGATAAATAAGAAGTGGATTTATTTAGAGAGAAATATACTCCACAGACAGAGTGTGGGCCGTCTTGGAAGGCAAGAAGCAAGAGGTCTTGAAATATGGCCTGGTTAGTTTTTATGTGCTGGATAATTTCATAGACTAATGAGTAGGTGGATTATTCCAACTATTTGGGGGAAGGGGTGGGGATTTCCAGGATTTGGGCCACTGCCCACTTTTTGACCTTTTATGGTTGACCTCAAAACTGTCATGGTGCTGGTGGGTGTGTCATTTAGCTTATGCTAATATATTACAATGAGCATATGATTGAGACCAGAGGCTCAATGTCTACTGAAAATTGAATCTTCTGCCATCTTGGACCTAGTTGGTTCTCACTAGTTTTCATCATATACTGTGGCTATATCATTCTTTTAAAGGTTGTGCTCTGCCCCCTTCCTTCCTGTTTCAACCATAGGGAAAGATTGTGGATATCCATGTGTATTCTACATGAAGCCATCAAAGGTTGTAACCAGAGAGATATATGGATCATTGTGTAATATTTAAAAAGGGACTGTATTTACATTTAGCAATTGCACTTATAGCAGATTGATAAGAAATGTAGATGCAGTGAAACTGTAAACTGAAGTTGTCTTAAATCTCTAAAATGTATTTCATCTGACAACCATTATTGTCACCTAACAACCAAGGACTATATAACTGTAGAACTATATGGTATTTTCTAAAAGAGGTAAGTCATATAGTGCTAAAGTCAGAATACTTTGGCCCTGAGTCAGTCTTAATCACATAATTGCTCTGATGTTTAAGGCAAATCATTTTACTTCTTTGACATTGTATTTCTGTCAGTCAGTTGATGGTTTGAATGGTAAATATTTTAGTGTTTATGAAAACGCTTTGTAAACTATTTTCATCATAGAAACTGTATATCACATATTCTAAAAGGCACATTACTTTTCACATATTTAATAACTCTGAAATTGGGTTGTGTCTTATAAGTGCTAGTTCATCAGTGAAATTAACAGCTATTTTTTTAATGTACATTAAAAATGGTACATCTTACAATGTATGAAATGTATTGAAAGAAATATCTATTCATTTAAGGACAGAGGCTAATAGAGTTTATGTCATCGTCAATATGTGTCTTTCAAGAATGCTCATGAGGTCCCTTCTGTTCCATCCAGCCTAAAGGGGAAAAGCACACAGGGGAGCGTCATGTGGGACATTTATTTGGACCAGGCCATTTTAGCTTACATTCACTTGGACAGATCTTTATCATGTTGCCTTATAAAGCTCTAAATTAGGCTGGGAATGGTAGTTTGTATATGAGCAGTTCCTTCCCAGAAACACTCTTCACTGTGGAAGGGAGCAGCTCATCTCTGCCACATCTGAGCCACAGATCCCTCATTAAGGTTCTTAGGTGTACCTGCTGAAAGATGCCATCTGTAACTTTTCTTTCTATTTTAGATACTGTTATTTTCTGTTTTTTTTTTAACTTTTAATGTTTTTATTTAATCCCTATTGGCTTCCAGTTTTTACTATTATGTATATGTTGTACATGTTGTAATGACCAAGCTTATACATACATCTTTTAAAATCCTTCCCTTAGGATAAATTCTTTTCTTTTCTTTATTTACTGGAGTATAATTGCTTTACAATGTTTTGTTAGTTTCTGCTGTACAATGAAGTGAATCAGCTATATGTATACATATATCCCTATCCTCTTGGACCTCCCTCCCATCCCCCCATCCCACCCATATAGGTCATCCCAGAACACTGAGCTGAGCTTCCTGTGCCTTATAGCAGGTTCCCACTAGCTATCTATTTTACACATGGTAGTGTATATATGTCAGTATATATGTTCTCTTTTGGAACATACTCCTGTTTCTTTCATTGCAGTTATCATTTTTCTCTTAATAAACTTAATCACCTGTTTATTTTCTCTTATTTCCACCCATGAAAATAGATATTATGCCCATTCTGTCCTCTGAAGTATCCCCACACCTATCACTTGGAATCAGTAGATACTTGTTAAATGACAAAATCAAATATAAACTAGGGGGTTGATCTAGAAACTTCTATATGTTTCTTTTATTTAGACTAATTTTTGTTATTGTTGTTAAAACTTTTTTACTTTCAGATAATTGCAATTTGGATGCAGTTGTAAGAAATAATATTGCAATTTGGATGCAGTTGTAAGAAATAATACAGAGAGGGCCTGTGTAGTCTTTATCCAGATTCCTCAAATGGTAACATCATGCAAAACTATAGTACAGTATTACTACCAGAATATTGATATTAATACAGTCAAGACAGAAAACCTGTCATGAGAAAGATTTCCCATTTTGCTTTTCTATAGACACACTGGCTTCTCCCTGACTCTCACCGCTTTCTTAATCACTGGTTACCACTGATCTCTCCTCCCTTTCTGTAATTTTGTCATTTCAAGGATGTTCTATAAATGGAAACACAAGGTGTGCAACCTTTTGAAATTGGCTTTTCTTCACCTAGCAAAATTCTCTGGAGATTCATACAGGCTATTACATGCATCAGTAGTTTGTTTCTTTAATTACCAAGTAATAGTCTGTGGTATAGATATACCAAGGTTGTTTTAAACCTTCACCTGTTCAAGAGCCTTTGAGTTGTTTTCCGGTTTGGGACTATGATTAATAAAGATGCTGTAAGCATTTCTGTACAGTTTTTTTGTGTGTATATGTGTATGATCCTAAGTTTTCATTTCTCTGGGATAAATGTTCAAGAGTGTAATTGTTGGGTTTTATGGTAGCTGCAAATTTAGTTTTTTAAGAAACTGCTAAACTGGTAAGAGTGGGTATACCATTATACTTCCCCACCAATAATGAAGATCTGTTTTCTCTGCATACTCACTACGTTTGGTATTGTCATTATTTTTTGTTTTAACCATTTTAATCAGTATATAGTGACAGTTCATTGTAGTTTTAATTTGCTTTTCCCTGATGACTAATAATGTTAAACATTCTTCATGTGCTTATTTGCAATCTGTAAAAACTCTTTGGTAAATGTCTTTGTTCCCATTATCTAATATGATTATTTTGTTTTTTTTAAACTGGTCAATTTTTAGCATTATTTATGTTTAGATTCATGATACATCTTTTGTCAAATACCTGTTTTGCATATATTTTCTCTGTAGCTGCTTTTCATTCTTTGAGAAACTTAATTTTGGTGAAGTCAATTTTCTCATTGTTTTCTCTTGTGCAATGTGTTTTTGGTGTCAAGTCTGAGACCTCTTTGCTTAGTCCTGGAGATTTTGTAACACGCTGGTTTTTTTAAAAAGTTTTATTGTTTTGTATTCTATGTTTAAGTCTATTATCCATTTTCAGTTATTTTTTTGTGAAAGAAATAGGATTTTAGTCCATTTTTTGTTCTTTGTGAATTTCCACTTGCTCCAGCATCATTCATTGAAAAGGCTGTCTGTCTTTGCTCTACTGAATTATTTCTGCACTATTGTCAAAAATTTAGTTGGCATATTTCTGTGAGTTTACTTCAAATAAAGATTCTTTTCCATTATTTGTGTATCTATCTCTCAGCCAGTACCACTCAGTTTTGATTATTGTAGCTATATAATAAGTGTTGGTATTGGGTAGACTGATTCATTCCACTTTATTCTACCTTGTCAAGGTTGTTTTAGCTATTCTAGTGCCTTTTTATTTCCAAATAAATGTGAAAGTAATCTTGTTTATAGTTAAAAAGTCTTTCTGGAATTTTAATGGGAATTGAATTAAACCTGCGTATCAGTTTAGGGAGAATTGACATATTTACTATATTAGTACGTACAGACCTCTCCATTTGTTTACATCTTCTTTGATTTTTTTCCATTAGCGTTATATAGTTTTTGTCATACACATACTGCACATATTTTATTAGGGTAACACCTATGTATTTCTCCTTTTTTAGAGTAATTGTACGTGTTATTGTATTTCAAATTTCCATGTACATGAGTTAATTGTTTTTATATAGAAATATAATAGATTAGTATATATTATCTTATATCTTGCCACCTGACTGAAGAACTTAATAGTTATAGGAATTTATTTGTAGATTCATTTGGATTTTCTACAAAGAAATCATATTATCGCAAATAGGAATTTTTTTTCTTCCTTTCTTATCTGCATACCTTTTATTTCCTTTTCTTGCCTTTTTGCACTGACTACAACTTCCATCATGTTGAATAAAAGTAGTGAGAACAGATAACCTTGTTTTATTTCCAATTTTAGAGGAAAAATATTCTCTTTCACCACTAATATTAGCTATAGATTTTCTGTGGACAATCACTATCAATTTGAAGAAGTTCCTCTCTAGTATTATTTGTCTTGGAGTTTTTGTCATGAGTGAGTGTTGGATTTTGTTAAATGCTTTTTCTACATCATTTGATAAATCATGATTTTTCTTCTTTAGCCAGTTAATGTGATAGATTACATTTATTTATTTTTGAATATTGAACCAGACTTACCTCTCTGGAATAAATACCACTAGGGCATGGAGTATAATTCTTTTTATATATTCGTGAATTCTATTTGCTAATATTTAAGTATTTTGAGTCTATATGTATGAAGGATATTAGTCCACAATTTTCTTTTTTTTGTACTGTATTTGGTTTTAGGGTAATCTCAGCTGCACAAATTTAATTGCAAAATTTATCCTCCTCTCGATTTTCTAGAATTGGCTTTAGTCTTTTTAGAATTCTAGAATTTTATAATTTTATAATTCTAGAATTCTTCAAGGAAACCCTCTGGGCCTGGGTATTTCTTTAGAGAGAGACTTTTAAATGCAAATTCATTTTCTTTAATACTGATAGTATTAAAGTTTCTTTAATTAACATTATCTACTTCATAGTGGATGAGTTTTGTCATTTTGTGTTTTTTGAAGGATCGTTACATGTAAGGTATTTATTCATATATTAGGGCTAAGTTTGCCATTTCATTTTTTGTTTTATGTTTGTTCTTTTGGTTTTCCATTTCTGTTTCCTTTTCCCTGCCTTTTTGTATATTATTTGAGCAGCTTTTACAAATCTGTTTTGTTTTACATATAGTATTTTTGAGTGTATCTCTTTATACAGCTTTTGAACTGCTCTAGGTGATATATGCATATAAAGAGAGATAGAGGTTAAATATAGGTACAGTTATTGATATAGATATCACAGTCTTCTGGTTGTGTCATTTCCCAAGAATGAGTGAAGTATAGAAACCTTACCTCCTTTTACGTCACTTTACAGCTCCCTTACATTTTTAATATAATTATATTAAATATTTTCTCAATATTTGTTTAAAACCATATCAGAGAGTTTTATAATTTTTATTTCAACTGTCAAATATAATTTAGAAAAATCAAGAGGAGAAGCACAATCCACTGTGTTTGTTCAAGTTTTTGCTTACTGTATGCTTCTGTCTTTACTGATGTCTAAAGATACCTTAATTTACTGTTTCCTCTCTGTTTAGAGAACTTTCTGTAGACATTCATTTAAGGTAGGTCTGATGATGATAAATTACATCAGTATTCCTTCGTCTGCTAATGTCTTGATATCCCATTCATTCCTGAAGGTTATTTACATTGCATGTACGATTCTGGGTTGACAATACTTTGAGCACTTTAAAAAACATTGTACAACCTCCTCTTCCTGCTGTGGTTTCTTACGAGAAATTCCTGTCATTTAAATTGTTTTCCCCAATAGGTAAGTTGTCATTTCTGTCTTGCTGCTCTCAATATTTTAACTTTGTATTTGGTTTTCAGAATTCCAATTATGATGTCATGTGGATTTCTTTGGCTATATCCTATTTTGGACTCATTCGTCTTCTTAAATCTGTAGGTTTTTGTCTCTTGCCAAATTTGGAAAATTTTAGCCATTAATTCTGCAAGTATATTTCAGGCTCTTCTCACTCTCCTCTCCTCTCAGGACTCCAGTGTTTGATATTTTGTTATAGTCTATTCATTTGTTCCCATTGTTTTCTCTCTGTTGTTCTAGTAATTTATATTGTTCTAGCTTCCACTTCAGTGATTCATTCCTCTGTCCTCTACATTCTACTTTTAAGCCCATTTACTGAGTTTTTATTTCAGTTACTTTATTTGTATTTGGTTCTTCTTTTTAATTGCTATTTCTTTGCTGAGATGTTCTATTTTTTCATTTGTTTCAAGTGTGTATGTAATTGTTCTTTTTAGCAATTTTGTTATGGCTACTTTAAAATCTTTCCAGGTAACTTTAAGTTCTCTGTCACCTCAGCATTTGCATTACTGAATTGTCCTTTTTAATTCAGTTGGAAATCATTCTGATTTTTGCTATGATGTGTGATTTTCAACAGAAAATTCATATTTTGGATATTAGGTTATGAGCCTCTGGACCTTACTGAAGTCCTCTGTTTTAGATGCCTTTCTCTGATACTGCTCTGTTTCAGGAAGTAGGGGGCCCCACCTCCTTATCTGGAAGGTACAGAAGTGCATTTTCCCTATTCAGCATTTTTAGACATGGAAGAATCCTCATTAATTTTGTGTGGGGGTAGAATCAACTGATTCCTCAGGGTAGTGGGCTTGTTACCCCATGCTGGTGATGAATGTCCCAGCTCCCTACCTGTCTATCTCTGACTTCACCCTAGCTTGTGTGTTGGGCACCTTGTTACATCTGGTGAGGGTAGAAATGTAGGCTCCTCATTTGGCCTTCATTGGTGTGGGTGAGAGTAGAGCCTGTTTTTTTCTGTGATATTTGTCTGGATAAGAAAAAATATTTTCTAAATGTTTTCTATATTGCTAGGCCTCTCCTTTCTCTAGTCTTTTGGTAGGGCTTTTTCAGTCTCTGCCCATTGTTATTACTTGATGACTGGCTTCTTCAGTTATAAGTTTATATGAGTCAAAAAAAAAAGTACCCAGGGAAATCACCCCTGTGCCCTTCCCTTCCTTGGGTTTGAGGTCTTCACAGAGTCTGGCTGCTTCTCTATACCTTTCAGAGAGTGTGTGTGTGTGTGTGTGTATGTATATATATAAATGTATATACATAGTTACTCTCAGTCAAGGGACAGTCTCTATCTGCAGAAACATGTGGAAGTATACCTGTGTCTTTTTTGAAAATATTCTATTTCTTTTTCACTAAAAAATAGTAGTTTATTCTGAAAGTATATTTATACTAGAATTAAAATGTTCAGCTAATTAATACTGACATGTGACATGCTGTGCCAGTGTTTTATTTTAATGAAGCAGACATGGATTCTTAGGGTAGTCAATTTAAAAAACTGAATGGTTGAGAAAACTCAGTAAAACCTGGATGTTGAAAAATCATGAACATAACATTACTTTTTTTCAACATTTTATGTTTCCTGCCTCTGCTTAGGGTAACAAACCCAAACTACTCTTCAACAAATCCTTCCCAATCTGAAAAATAAAAAATTGTTTTAGTTAAAAAAAACCTTTCATTTTCAAAGCCAATATTCAATAGTTAGTTTTGTTTTCTTTCTGCACCTTAAGCATAATTCGTTCAGCAGGCAATTATCTATTTGGCTTTCAGACCAGTAAGAGGCATCATTATGTTGTGCTGAATGAGACCTCAGCTGTATGCAAGAAAGTATTGAACCCTAGCATTACCAACATGAAGCTACATTGATGGTTTTCAGTTTCCTCTCTGGAGCTCAATACAACAAGCTTAATAGGTGACACAACAAGTATTCTGCATGTAAAAGCCCAGAGGGTCTCTTTCGGTGAGTTAAATTTGGTGAAGAGATTGTGACATCACAATTTATAATGCTACACCAGCCTTAGGTTCAGGATTGTGATTTTCTGCTAGCTTTTTCTAGTGCCTTTTGTATTAAAAGAGTTCATTTTAAAGCAATCAATCACATAAATGCTGCAACTGTTTTAAAATCAACATGGTAATGCTGAAGAAACTATGAAATAGTGATGTTTTAAACAATGTATTTTCTGAATTAACATCTACACATTAACTACATATAGAAAAGAATCACTTCATACATTTATATCACTATCATTGAAACTGGGAGGAACTTGAAACTACAGTCAAAATATAAATTATGGAGAGAAACCTAATTTTAAGTAATATTAAAAGTTCTAATAAAGATGCCCTTAAAAAGGGAATGTTACACTAAGTAATTGTTGTAAAAAGGAGATTGAAGTATGATTTAACATCAGTATTCAAATGCTGATCTAAATTGTACATATATTTTTTCTCATTTATTTAATTTATGGTCCTTGATGAATCCTTAAGTAATTGTAAGCTACACTTTAAAATTTGTGTACTATTTAAAGTGCTTAAATATTACTGTATCATGGGCTTCCCTGGTGGCACAGTGGTTGGGAGTCTGCCTGCCGATGCGGGAGACGTGGGTTCGTGCCCCGGTCCGGGAGGATTCCACATGCCGCAGAGCAGCTGGGTCCGTGAGCCATGGCCGCTGGGCCTGCGCGTCCGGAGCCTGTGCTCCACAGCGGGAGAGGGCACAACGGTGAGAGACCTGCATACCGCAAAAAAAAAAAAAAAAAAAAAAATTACTGTATCAGAACTTATCTTTTATTAATATCTTCAATGTAGAAAGTTTAGGCTGTGCAGGCATGTACATCTGTAAAAGACACATTGCTGATTGATTACAGTGTGAAATATTTTAAAGACAAAAACATCTTGTCATCTTATAAATTGACCATGTGGGCAAAAAGTTACTTTATCATTAATTGAAATACTTAACATTAAATGAAAATATTTTGCTTTGGCAAAATATTTATCTTTTATCTTTGAAACAAATGATCCTCATACTATTGGTTGTCAGACTATATTTAACTAAGAAAAAATAAAAATTTGTTTTGTTTGATTACTCTTTAAATTACCTTATATACAAGTATATCATATGACCAACTTGTTAACGTAACTGAGTTTCGAAGACACAGAATCCCTCAAAAAAAAAAAATTCAGCCATATAAGATGACTGAAACAATGCTTTTATGGTCAACAAAGGGATTGATGAATGGCCTAATAACCAGATTTGTAAATAGAATTATTTTAAGTAGTTTAATCAGTTAGCTGAGTAAGAAAACATATTGTCAAAGCAGAATGCTCATTTTACATCTAGTTTTTATAATTTACTAGCTCCATGGATCAAGTTGAAGAAATCATTTAACTGTCCTGGGGCTCTGTTTTACTGTTGTTAGTGTTGTTTAAATATATAAAATGAGAATGATAATTATTAAGCTATACCAATGGGTTCCATGGATCATAAAATAATATAGTTTATGTTAAATTAAGCTTAGTATAAGACATTACACGGATTAAATGCTCATATTAGTTAATATTTCATTAACATTTTATATGAAAACAGGGCCATCTGCACTAATATTTAGGGAGTCCTAGTTATAATCCAGGCTAAACGTTGTCTAGCAAATATTATTTTCTTTATAGAGGCTTTACTTTTACAGCAGTTTTAGTTTCACATCAAAATTAAGTGGTGGGGGGCTTCCCCGGTGGCACAGTGGTTGAGAGTACGCCTGCTGATGCAGGGGACACGGGTTCGTGCCCTGGCCCGGGAAGATCCCACATGCCGCGGAGCGTCTAGGCCCGTGAGCCATGGCCGCTGAGCCTGCGCGTCCAGAGCCTGTGCTCCGCAACGGGAGAGGCCACAACAGTGAGAGGCCCGGGTACCGCAAAAAAAAAAATTAAGGGGGAAGAATAGAGATTTCCCAGATATCTCCTGATCCTACACACTCATAACCTCCCCTATTATCAACATCCCCGACTGGAGCAGTATGTTTGTTACAACTGATGAACCTACATTGACACATCATTATTGTCCAAAGTGCATAATATACATTAGGGTTCACTTTTTGTTTTATACATTCTTCAGGTTTAGACAAATGTATAATTATATGTATCCATCATTATGGAAAATAATACAATATGTTCTGAGTAAAAAAAGTAAATAGCAAATTAAAATAAAATTCTAAATATACTCATATCATACAGAAGAAGACTGGCAAGAAGGAAGAAAGGAATAGAAGTCGGGGGTTAGAAACAGAAAAAAATATAATAAAATGGTAGACCTAAATCAACCTTATGAATTCTTAGATTAAATGTTGATAATATAACTGTATAATGCCATACTATATGGAAATCACAGAAGGCCCACTCCTGTCACCTTCCAGTCATTATCTGCATAATATATACTTTCCTGACACCTAACAGCATTCATCTTTTTTGTCTGTTCTAAAACTTCATATGATTAGCATCTTACAATATATAGTCCTTTGTGTCTGATTTATTTCACTTTACATTTTTTTGTGACATGCAGCCATATTGTTGCTGCAAGTTATTTACCATTTATTTTCATTTCTGTATAATAATCCACTTTACAAGTAAGTCAAATACAATTACTTATTTTTCTGTTAATAGGCATTTATGAAGTTTATAGTTTGAACAGTTATGAATAGTGATAATATGAACATCCATAATACACATGCACACACACATTTTAAACATATGTAAACATTATGGTGGAGCATACACGTAGAAGTGACATTGTTGCATCATAGGCTATGATATGTTCACCCCTGCAGTTACTGGCAGTTTTCCAAAGTGACTTTATCAATTTAACTTTTTGTCTGCAGAAAAGGTGTTTCTGGAATGCTTCACATTATTGTCAAAACTTGATATTTCCTGATTATTTCAGCCATTCTCTTTTGCATGTAGTCATATTTTATTGCAACTTTATTTTGCATTTTCCTGATGTCTACTGAAGATAAGTTATGTATTTATTCATATTTATATCTAATTAACCCAGCACCATTTATTACTAAAACAAGAGTTTCCATCGCACTGAAGTGTCATTTTTGTCCTACATCAAATGACTGAATGTATGTGGTACAATTATGAATTGTTTATGCAGTTTCGTTGATCTAAATTTTTCTATCCCTACATCAGTCATATTGGTCAATGTTAACATAGCTTTAAAATTTGACTTGATAGCTGTTAGTATTTTTGTTCTTTTTCAGTTTGTTTCTTCTTTCTTACATTATTACAGATCCTTTCTTTTTTCACATAAATTTTAGAAACAACTTGTATGTTCATATACATACATAGTCACACACTACAAAATTTTATTTGGATTTCTTAAAATACGTATATAATTTGGAGGAGAGGAATAATATCTCTACTATAGTGAGTCTTTGAATCTATGATCATAGTATCTGCCTCTTATTTTGTTCTCTCAAAAATTTAAATAATATTTTTTACATTCTGTGTATAAAAATAAAGGGCATCTTTGTTAGATTTATTCCTAAATATGTGATTATTTCAATGCTATAATAAATAGTATTCTCTTTAAATGTTTATTTAATAATTAATTTATTTTTTAATCATGATGATAGGCATTATCCTATTCTTAGAAGGGATTTCTTCATTATTTCACCAGCTAGTATGATTATTTTATAGATGTTTATAGATAATCTTTATCATATTAATGATGTATTATTATTCCTAGTTTTTCAATTTAGAATTTTGTCAAATAAATTTCTGGAATCTACCTAGATGGTTAAGCTTTCTCCTTTTTACTAATAGGTTGAGTCACAAAGATTAATTTTCTAATGTTAAACAACTTGTAAAATAAGATCCACTTGGTCATGATTCATTGCCTTTTTTTATGTTAATGAAATAAACTTTTTATACTTCATATAAGATAGGATTTTTCATCAGTAGTCATGAGAAATATTGTTCTGTAATTTATGACTTTTATAATCTTTGTCATATATTTGTTTTGTTTTGTTGGGTTTATCTCTGCCCCCTAAAATCAACAATTATAACAAAAAGCTTCATTAAATTAACAGCAGGCAAAAACTTGCACAGATACTGTATAAAAAATAGAATTATATACAAATGGACAATAAGCTCCTGAAAAAGTGCTGATCATCATTTTCATCATAGAATTGGAAATTAAACTGCAGTAAGATAGCATTTCATACTCACTGTGTTTGGATTGGTAAGTGACCAGAGGAAAAGTGGTTGGAAATCCTGTTTCAATTTACTTCTCCCTCTAGGACTTTAAATCTTATTTGGTGTTCTCAAGCCCAACCTCTACTGAGGCTTCCTAACCTAAAGCATGAGGCTTTCAGGCATGCTGCTTTGTTTTTCAGAGGCTTTGCCTTAACTCTTTCACTTCCAGTCCAGCTCAACTTTCTCAATTCATTAAATGACTTGGTGGGCAAAACAACTCTAATTCTAAGCCTCTAGCCAAAATACAGGATGGATTAATGCCTTCCAGGTCAGCTGTAATTCTCAATGTACCTCTAAAAGCTTGCCTTTTTGGAGTTTTTCTCCTCCTAAACATTGTCCCTTCTGCAACTTTCTGATGCCTTCAAGTATTTGTTTATTGTTTAAGGGGGAACTTTGGTCTGCCAAATACTATCCAATCCTACCAAGTGCTATTAAGTAGTATCATTCTTTCACAGTATATATTTAATGTAAAAAATCTTTTTTTTGGTATGTAGCATAGGGAAGTTGAAAAAAATTAAATGCCTACTGTGTACCCGGCCCTTTTTCAAGCAATAGGGGTAAAACAATGATCGTAAAAGATGATATTCCGATCTTCATGAATCTTTTCTATGATGAAATGATGTAACCAAGTCAACCACACAACAAATGCGTCATAAAAATAAAAATGAATATTCTGACCTGGAAAATATTTTCCTATTTTTTGTAAGACTATATTTAGTAATTTTATTAGCCAAATTATGCCTCATCCTATCACAAACATTTCATCTTTTCCCAGAGAAAATTTCAGACATAGGAATTTTAATGTCTAAAGGATTTTTGTAGAAGGAATAAAAATTCTTTAAGAATTGTCTTCTGTTAATATTAATACTGCAAAAAATAACACCATATAAGAACGTTAAAAATAGTCTTGTGTATACCTAACACATACTGTGGTTGAATCCCCTATACAAGAAACTACTCTTTTTTTTTTCTTTTCTCTTTAAATATGTGCAAGAAGCAGGTGGATAACCCAATTATTAACAGTTGGCACAAGGTAAGAAGTAAATATTTAAGGACTATTCAACGCTAGGGAGCAATATACATCCTGGCACATAGGGAATTAACCATGAAGCTCTCATTAGTTTTAATGAGTATCTGTGGCCAATCTGGAGTTTTCATGTTGAATCGGCCCGAAGTTACTTAGCACAGGTGTTTAGTTGTCAATGGATCTAACATTCAATGTGAATAGATTAAAAGATCCCAGAATAAAAACTTATCATTTGCAAAGATAGAAAGTTCTGGAAAACAACATTGTTACATTAAATTAGAAAAATTTAAGGAAACTTGAAGAGTCTATTGAATAAAACTTGGCTCCATCTCATTTAATAAATTTATGTGTAGACGTAGATGTATGTTTTTGTATGCTTAGCAGTAATGCATTACAATATTTAAAATTTTATAATGTCACTATTTTTTATTATGTATATTTTAATTTTGGGTACTATTAATTGTATTTAAATATATTTAATAGAATAAAATTCATTTTCTGATACCTAAGCTCTAAAACTTTCTTCATTAATATGTTTGCAATAGAATGTCCCCAGTATACTAGGGGAAGTTTCAATGAGTGTGAGTGCATTTCTGATTTTTACCTTGTTCAAGTGAGGTAGCAATTTCCTTATCTTGTTATGTAACCCAAGGTAAATAAGCACAGCAACAAACATATCTAGGCTGCCTTTTGCTACTCACATTTATCTAAATATTTCGCTCTTTTGTATACAAGATTTGCAGAAATCACCAAAAAAAAAAAACTTGATATGGTGTCCTGGAAACTCCAGAGAGTTACTCAGTTTGTATTTTACAAACTGTTGACGAGATATCTCATAGTGACTGCTGCTTCTGAATGTATCACATATACTGTCTTAATGAGTTTGAAAGTTCATTTGTTTTTAGTATTTAAACTTTACTCCACTGTTTGTTGTTCTCATTTTTCTGGCAGTTATATTACATATGATTTGCTGTTAAAGAATCATCAGGTGTCCAACCATTTTAAAAAATTGCATTCATTTGAAGATTACAAAATCTGCATTGAGAAAGTGTGATTAGTTTTGTGAGAGGAAAGCCACTATGTTCATTAGATCAAATGTCTGCTTATTTGAAGATTAAAATTCCTATTACTGTACATTGTGTGATGGGCAGGCTGTTTAACCTCTCTGAACCTCTGACTTCTGATAGATAGTAGATATAATAGTAATATGTGTGTTTTCCAGATAAAAGGACACAAAGGATGGACTCTGGCATTTAAGAGCTCAGTAAACATTGAGTCTTCTTATGTTTCTCATACTTTTGCAAAAAACAAAATCACTTGTACAGCATAGCTTGTCCCAATGTCATGTTTCTGATTTTCTAGGTCTGTGTTAGGGCTTGGGAACTTCATATATAAAAAACAACCCATGTGGTACAATTGACTCTAAACTAGAATATAACATATGTGACCCTAGAAAGAATGCTGTTCATATTCAGAGAAAAAAAAAGCTAACTTTAGTATAGATCCTAAAAAGATGAATAAAGCTTCAAAATTAAAGGGGAAAAAAGTAAAATAAATAAGTTTAAAATATATCTTCATATAAAACCATTAAGGACAATTTGTGCTTCTCTTTCACTTTACTAAATAGACTCATTCTTCTTTGCATCTTTATTTCAAGCACTAATTTAGCAATTAATGAATTAATACAAAAATTCAGCTTTGCATCATTATGAGCTCTCACAGACTTACTTGTATGTTTTATTACAAAGGACATATTTTGCTAATTTAAATAAATATTGGAAAATTAATGTTATATTTCTGTGATTCCATGTGCGGTAAAGACCGATAATTTTGTTTCCAAAAACATACATTAAATAAGCTACTATTTCTAATCTTAACACTTTAAAAATAAAAGCGTTTTTTGATTTATCTATGTTCTGTATTGGAAATTATTTTTTAACACTAGATATGTCTACAAACATTTACACAATGAAGTGGAAGAGAAAACAATTATCCAAAAATATTTTATAAAAAATTTCCCTTAGTTATTATTATCGCAAGTATACAATATTCATTTTTCCAGATTATCAGTACTTCTGACAAGCTTCTTTTTTGTATATAAATTTTTTCTAGGAGTATGAAAATTATAAACCCTGTACATCATACTTCAGAGTCAATATCTTAGAACATTTTGGTATATGCCTACTGACTCTAAGATATATATCTTAACTATTCTAAGCATTCACATTACATCTCAATGAATTGCTTTAGCATGTTCTGTTATCCTTCCATCTTAAAAAGACTTTGATGTATCTAGCTTTCTTAGAACATTGAAAACCTATTATCAGTTCAAGATAATCATGAAGTTTAGTTCTCAAATTCTGCCTTATATCTAGTGAGAGTATTGTTAATAACCAAATTGTACCCAGAAAGGTACAGCATTCAATATTAATGCATATATCAAGAGACAGTGAGCAAGAGTTAAATATTCTTGACACATTATTACATATAATTAATAAAATAATGATTGTCAAGGAAATGTGAATAATATTTTAAGAATAAAAATATTTCCATTTTGTGTACTTGTTTAAGAAAATGTTCCACTTATTTTTATTTTGTTCTTTTTTCTTTTCTTTTTTGGCTTTGAAATAATATGGCTTGACTAAATAACACCTCTTTCACATTATGGTTTTATAATTTTCCCATTTCCATGTGCTTACGTCAGTCTCAATATTTCTTTTTCTTTTGCTTTCTCTCAGTCCCTGATTCTTTTCCTTTCCTTATATGTTTTTCTTTCCCCTAACAATTTTTTGTTGTTGTCTGTCTTTATTTTTCTTTTAATACAGCCAAAGACTTGGCAGAAGAATATTCTGAAAAGAAAGAGGGATGTTTCTCATGTACTTTCAGCCCATTGCTTGCATTAAAAGCAATATCAAATCAATGGTTTTAATTATATACAATTATTTAATGTATTCAGAAGTATTTTTTGTCCTGTAAAAACTATTGTTATTACTAATATAGCAAGGGGCTCATTATCATTATGTTATTGTTGTGTGTAAAAGATATATTTTCTTGAATTTGATTTTTTCCCTTTCCTAATAATTGCTTCTATATTCCTGTGTACTGCATGAGTGTGCTTTTACCATCTGTAGTTTAGCAAATCCTAAGCAACAACTTTATACTTTGCTACTAGTTTTTACAGTAAGCAAGGTATCATGCCAGTGATATCCTTCTAGCTTAGTTTCAGATTTCCTGAAATGTATTTTAACACTTTGACTAAGTAAATAGATCGAGAACATGCCTATTTGACTCTCTCTCAATGTATATATGTATTCATATACATATTAATTAATATATATAATATATATTAATTTAGTTCAGAAATGTCTCAGCAGATGTAATTGCATAAACGTTCAATTAAAGTCAAAGTTTCCTATTCAGTGAGCTATTTTATGTTTCTATTATCTAGCCTGAATATCATGAAATACTTTGTAGAAGAAAGAATTTGGGATTTATGGGGCACCTCAAGTAAATGAAGGTAGTCATAAAATCTTTTGCTTTATGTTGTGATTATAATTCTACTTTACCCATGTTTTTTTTCAAATATGGTTTTGAACCCTTGTAATGTCTTCATTTCAGCTGCCACTTAAATGTCCTAAAGCTAGCCTTATATTCATGCAGTGGTTTTGTTTATGAAAGCAGATTGTGTTCATGGTACACACAGTCATGTACTTGTTGCTGTATGTGCACATATTTTCTTGTGAAGAAGAATATTAGCTGGCTTTCAAGCATAAACTAAGACAAATTTATTTAATTGCAATTTATCCAGTGTCTTTTTTTCCCCAGCAAAGTCTTAGCTGTGTTTATGCTACCAAATATGTGTGTATTTACTGTTTATTTTTGTTTTGGCTTGAACAAATACAATTTGTTAACAGAAAAGAATAATTTGAGTTGTCCTGTTCACAGATGGTGACCTCCCTTCTTGCAGATGCTGTCCAAAGGGGCAGAGATGACAGCCTCAACCTACCCGATCAATCTTCATTCCTGAACAGCCAAGGGCTCTGAGGGCTTAGTGTACCCCAGGTTCAGGGATCTTTGTCCTACTTCCTACTGTGACCCAGAGTTTCATGTGCAAGGCAGCGTTGCCCAGCTCCTTGCACCTCTGAGCCACGTCCTGGGTGGCCTACGTGTTGGTGTATGGAGAGGATTCATTTTGGTCTGGCTTAACTGTTATTCCACCAGTAACATGACGTGATTTCCTGGCCAGAGAGATTAGTCACATGGACAAAAGTATCATTAAAGTTTGCAAAAATGTGGCAGACAACAAATACATACTCTCATTTAGCTACCTAAGGTTCGAGGCTGATGAGCTGTTCTTTCTCCTTTTCCTCCCCTTTGTGAAATGCCATTTCTGTGTATCATCTTCAGGCTATGCCATGAGAAAACTAATTGTTGTTTTTTTATTTACAGGTATGTATATACATTATTAGGGAATCTATTAAGCCATTCTCAAAAGATATTGAAGATTTTAGGTCCCATTTTAAGAATTTGTACATTTAGCTACATGGAAGTAGATGCCACATGCAAATTAGAAGTAGATGCCACACGCAAATTAGAAGTTATAATATACTTACTCCACATATAACGCTTCCAAACTAACTTTCTTAGTTGTTCTCCAAAGGAAACGTTGAAAAATACATCATTTTAAAATTAAGAAACCAAGTCTGTTAGGAAAAGTAACTGAATCCTATTTCTGTATAATGTCAAATTACAAATTTTAATTATTTTCCATTGATTTTTAAAAATATCTATATCTAGGCAGAGCAGGTCATTTCATGCCATTTTGCCAAATTGGTTGGATATTGCAGCTGAGACCAGTGTCACCCACCACATTAAATCTATTCTGTATTTCTCTTAGGGTAGCGGTAATTTGCTGACAGGATCATGTTTTATTCTAGGCTGTCTTAAAATCATTGAGTGATACAATCCCCAGCCAATAGATAATTTCCTATTGACAGATGAACTATTTTTATGAGCATCCTTTATTTGTAGTAGTGATAATTCCATGGAATCACTTTGAAATACACTATTTTCTCAATTTCTCATTAACGAAATGAAGATTCAATATTAATTCATCTTTAAAAAATATAATTTTAAATAACAAGTCTCACAGGCATAAAATTTTCTGTGCACCAGCTTAGTTTAGCATAAGCAGTGGATATTAATGAAACCTCCAAGGTCTTTATGTTAAATTTCTGTTTACCTCCTTCTTAACAAAACATTGCCAAATACATCATGAATTGCATGGCAAAAATACAAAATAGCATTGTTTTATATCCACATTTTATTATTGGGGACACTAATGTGCCTTTTAACAGGAAGTAACCAAGGACAGCAGAAAAACCAGAAGCTTACTCTCCTGATGCCCTATGTAAATTATCCTGGGTTCAAGCAATACTTGAGACCTTATACCCGGATGGATATCTCTGCCCCTTCCATCACTCCTGAGAACTGGGTACAATATAAGGGGAAGAGAGGTGGTAGAATAGAAAAACAAAATCATAGACGGGTGTGAATCATCACTCCAGTTATATCCTGTCAAAACACTCCTTTGGTGTCCTGAGCTACAACTTAAATACATATTGAACACTGCAGGAAATAAGAAGTAGAAAGTTGCTGGGATACATACATACATATATACACATTAATTTAATTATTTTACCAGTTGTGAACTGAATTTGATAGATGAGCAAATAAATTCAAACTGTTGAGAATTTTGCTAAAGCTTGCACTTCTTAATGTGAGTGAAAGACACATTAAAATCTAGATCAGTTTATTTCTAAAGATCATTCTGTTCTGATTCCACAATAATTCTGCCTAAAATACATGACTTTTGCCTTAAAGAATGGCAATAATGTATTCCCTGTTACTGAGAACAGTTGTTCACACCCCTCACAACTAAGATCAAATGGGCTCAAAGCAATCACATCAACCACTACTCAAAAGTTAAATATATTGGAAGAGTATCATAAAAATTTTAAGGAATAATATTTACTCAACCTCAAATTCTGTATCTAGACAAATCATACTCCAATAATTAAGATGAGATAAAGACATTTCAGAGACCTAACCACACCCAGAAACTTGAAAAAGAATTCTTACTGAAGGAAATATCTAAAAATTCAGAGTAAAATGTGCTAATTTGTGCAGAGCAAAGAAATTGGTAAATGGGGGTAAATCTGAAAAAGCCATGACTTAAAAAAATAATAATCGTGAATATGTTTGAAGTATTTAGATATAAGCTGGAATTAAAAACCATGCTCAGAGTAATATGGAGATGGCATGTGTGTAATCACATCTAAAGCAACTTTGGGCCTCAGGGAAAAATTGGAGGGTCACTAGCATAAACAGAATGGAATTACAGGAGATCTGCCTTTAGTCGCCCTCCTGAGATTAACATATTCAATTGCAACGCCTTTTCCGGCCCATTTCTCCACTGGTTATCTCAGAGTTTAAGTGGTTTATGAGTTAGCTGAGGAAGAAAGTCATCTGCTTGAGAAAATAATCTATGTAATAAGATAAATAATAAAAGTAAAGATTTAACTGAGGGTCACATTATACAAGTATTAAAATTAAATGAAAGCACTAAGTTTGCTATGTTGAATTTTGTCATTGATAAATAGAATAAGATTCCTGATCATTAACCTTACTGACTCATTATAATTGCTGAAAATGAGTGTTATTGGCATCTTTATTCCTATTTTGAATATCTCGTGTTTATAAATACATAGTACAATGCATGGAATGCATTAAGTGCTCAGTAAATATGAAAACTGATGATAATATTGAGAAGTAGGAAACAGTTTTCAGATTTCTTAAGAATGCAGTTATCTCCTTCTCTCCCATTTCATAACCCTTCTTCTCCCCATTTTTCCTTCTTCTCCTCCTTTTTCTTCCCCTACTCCCCCTCCTCTTCTTCTTCCTACACTATTACCTGATTTTTAAATTTCTTCTGACCTTCCATAACAGAAATTTAAATTTTATGTTTTGGGCATTTGGATTAAGAATATTGAGTTGTATGACTGTTAGTCAACATGAAATAATGAATATTATACTTGAGCTTTTTATCCCCCAATGATAATTAAGGAAAACATGACAGTTTTATTCATTAAGCCATAGTCAGCTAACATTCTTGCAAATGTTGTCATAGGGATTGTAGAACTATCAATATATTATTAAATGGTTACAATCTCCTTTTGATGTGTGTTTCCATTATCTACTAGTTATATTTGTCCATCATATGCCAGTTATAGATATCTCATTCGTGAAGGGTGAAAAGTTGGCAAATAAACTTGACACTAATTTGTGAACACACTATGAATTATTTTTTAAGGAAATGTATCTTTTATTACCAAGAGACAAAATTAAGAGATAGTATTTTATGTTGGCTATCAGAAAGCAGTAGTAAAGAATTACATGCTGAGGTCCAAGATGATTATTTTGAAGAGAAGACAAGAACTGTGAAAGGTTGTTTCCCAGATTGGTAATAAACATTGTAACATTCTATCCTGGATTTTGAACTGATGTTACAGCTTGAATAACAACTGCTCCCACCTGATTTCATAGTCATGCTTGAGGAGGCATACTTTTGATATATTCCTCACAACTTGGAGAGTGAATAATTGGAATTAGAGAACAGACTATTTAGACAATGTTGTTTTGAGTCTAACTTATTATCCAGAAACAGGCATATGTATCCACAGTCTTTGCCACATGGTTTTGTGGTTCTTCCCACCAAATCTATTGTGATTTGTTTCAACTATTAAAAAAAAAGGCATAAGTGATATTGCGCCACTTCTGAGCCTAGGCCTTAGGAAGCTTTTGATGTTTCTGCTTTCTCTTTGCATCTCTGCCATCAACATGAGAAAACATGCTGAGGTTAGCCCACTAGTTCTAGGGCATATAACTTTTCATTTGGTAACTTGTTAAACAGGCACATTTAATGTTCATAATTGGGCTTGCCTAGCACAAACAGAAGCAAAGCATGAGTGTCTGCCAAATCTGGTTCTGTTATGTCCTTAGTCATTATTGTAGAGCTAGGTTCACCATTCCAAGTGTTAGTTAAATACACTGAATTACCTCAAATTTTAATATATATAATAATCATTTAATGTCAGTAATTTTGTAATTATGCCCAACTTTAAGAAAATTTGGTAAAGAGAATCCAGGATATTTCAATGACACCACCTTGTAGAAGAAAACGATGTAATTTCAGTCCTCTTACATAGCTGCTGTAGTTGATTGATTTATAGGTGACTTTTAACCAGTGTGATTCATAATTTAATATGTAATTGATGCTATGTATCCTGTGCTTTAAAAATGGGGAATTTTATGCATAGATAGCTTCATAATTGTCATTAGGAAATCAACATAGATTTTATTTTATCGGTCACATAGTGCATCAAAAATGCTGTGCTGTTTTATGGGTATTCCAAACTCCATGTTTTTAATATTGCTCTTACATACATTTTAGCAGATCACACACCATAACAATTAAAACACAATTATCATGCATGAATTGCTGTTTTTATATTCTCAGATATTATATAATAAAGCTCCAAAACCCATCATAACATAATAAGCCTGAAATAATTTTAAGTCTCCTGTTTGCTTGGCTGTCCCGCTGCGGAGCACAGGCCCCGGACACACAGGCCCAGCGGCCATGGCCCACAGGCCCAGCCGCTCCGCGGCACGCGGGATCCTCCCGGACCGGGACACAAACCCGCACCCCCTGCATTGGCAGGCGGACCTGCAACCGCTACACCACCAGGGAAGCCTGTTTTTGTTCTTAAATTACAATATCAGTAATATCTAGCTTAGTTGGGTGAAGTATTTTACTTTTGATTGTTTGTATGCTTTTTCATTCCCTAGAAAACAGAGGATAGTTTGTTTTGTGTAAAAAAGTTCTCTAAAAAGATAAACCGAAAGCTTTGCTCAATGTAGATTGGAAGGTGTTCACGTGAATGGTAGGCAGTTAAAGCACATAAAGATGTTTAAGAAAACATTATTGAGTTCAATTTGGAAGGTACAGGTAGAAACATTCTTTTTTTTTTTACCTAGATCTTTTTTTTTAATTGGAGTATAATTGCTTTACAATGTTGTGTTAGTTTCTGCTGTACAATGAAGTGAATCAGCTATATGTATACCTATATTCTCTCCCTCTTGGACCTTCCTCCCACCACGCCCCCCCATCCCACCCATCTAGGTCCTCACAGAGCACTGAGCTGACCTTCCTGTGCTTTATAGCATGTTCCTGCTAGCTATCTGTTTTATGCATGGTAGTTTATATACGTCAATCCTCATCTCCCAGTTCATCCCACCCTCCCCTTCCCCCACTACATCCACATGTCCGTTCTCTACATCTACGTCTCTATTCCTGCTCTGCAAATAGGTTCATCGGTAACATTTTCCTAGATTCCACATATATGTGTTAATATACATATGTTAATATATGTGTTTTTCTCTCCTGACTTGCTTCACTCTGACAGACTGTAGGTCCATTCACATCTCTACAAATGATCCAATTTCGTTCCTTTTTATGGTTGAGTAATATTCCACTGTATATATGTACCACATCTTCTTTATCCATTCATCTGTCATTGGACATTTAGGTTGTTTCCAGGTTCAGGCTATTGTAAATAGTGCTGCAATGAATGTTGGAGTACATGTGTCATTTTGAATTCTGGTTTTCTCAGGGTATATGCCCAGTAGTGGGATTGCTGGGTCATATGGTAGTTCTAGTTTTAGTTTTTTAAGGAACCTCCATACTGTTCTCAATAGT
>NC_041233.1:41487196-41488521 GCF_002837175.3 Physeter macrocephalus
TGAAATGTCTGTTTAGGTCTTCTGCCCATTTTTTAATTGGGTTGTTTGTTTTTTTGATATTGAGTTCCATGATTTGTTTGTGTATTTTGGAGATTAATTCTTTGTTGCTTCACTTGCAAATATTTTCTCCCATTCTGAGGTTTGTCTTTTCGTCTTGTTTATGGTTTCCTTTGCTGTACAAAAGCTTTTAAGTTTAATTTGGTCCCATTTGTTTACTTTTGTTTTTATTTTCATTACTCTAGGAAGTGGGTCAAAAAAGATGTTGCTGTGGTTTATGTCAAAGAGTGTTTTTCCTACGTTTTCCTCTAAGAGTTTTATAGTGTCTGGCCTTACATTTAGGTCTTTAATCCATTTGAGTTTATTTTTGTGTATGGTGTTAGGTAGTGTTCTAATTTAATTCTTTTACATGTAGCTGTCCAGCACCACTTATTGAAGAGGCTGCCTTTTCTCCATTGTATGATCATGCCTCCTTTGTCATAAATTAGGTGACCATATGTGCATGGGTTTATCTCTGGGCTTTCTATCCTGTACCATCGATCTATTGTTTTTGTGCCAGTACCATACTGTCTTGATTACTGTAGCTTTGTAGTATAGTTTAAAGTCAGGAAGCCTGATTCCTCCAGCTCCGTTTTTCTTTCTCAAGATTGCTTTGGCTATTCGGAGTCTTTTGTGTTTCCATACACACTATAAAATTTTTGTACTAATTCTGTGAAGAATGCCATTGGTAGTTTGATAGGGATTGCATATTCCTAGGTATTTTATTCTTTTTGTTGCGATAGTAAATGGGATTATTTCGTTAATTTCTCTTTCTGATTTTCTGTTAGTGTATAGGCATACAAGAGATTCCGTTGCATTAATTTTGTATCCTGCAACCTAACCAAATTCATTGTTTAGTTCTAGTAGTTTTCTGGTGGCATCTTTAGGATTTTTTATGTATAGTATCATGTCTTCTGCAAACAGTGACAGTTTTACTTCTGTTTTGCCAATTTGGATTCCTTTTATTTCTTTTTATTCTCTGATTGCCATGGCTAGGACTTCCAAAACTTTGTTAAATAAGAGTGGCGAGAGTGGACAACCTTGTCTTTTTCCTGATCTTAGTGGAAATGCTTTCATTTTTTCACCATTGAGAATGATGTTTGCTGTGGTTTGTCATATATGCCCTTGATTATGTTGAGGTAGGTTCCCCCTATGCCCATTTACTGGAGCGTTTTTCTCATAAATGGGTGCTGAATTTTGTCAAAAACTTTTTCTGCATCTATTGAGATGATCATATGGTTTTTCTCCTTCAATTTGTTAATATGGTGTATCACATTGATTGGTTTGCA
>NC_041233.1:41489888-41515087 GCF_002837175.3 Physeter macrocephalus
TCTTTTGTGTTTCCATACAAATTGTGAAATTTTTTGTTCTAGTTCTGTGAAATATGCCATTGGTAATTTGATAGGGATAGCATTGAATCTGTAGATTCCTTTGGGTAGTATAGTCATTTTCACCATGTTGATTCTTCCAATCCAAGAACATGGCATATCTCTCCATCTGTTTCTATCATCTTTAATTTCTTTCATCAGTGTCTTATAGTTTTCTGCATATAGGTCTTTTGTCTCCTCAGGTAGGTTTATTCCTAGGTATTTTATTCTTTTTGTTGCGATAGTAAATGGGATTATTTCATTAATTTCTCTTTCTGATTTTCTGTTAGTGTATAGGCATACAAGAGATTCCTTTGCATTAATTTTGTATCCTGCAACCTAACCAAATTCATTGTTTAGTTCTAGTAGTTTTCTGGTGGCATCTTTAGGATTTTTTATGTATAGTATCATGTCTTCTGCAAACAGTGACAGTTTTACTTCTGTTTTGCCAATTTGGATTCCTTTTATTTCTTTTTATTCTCTGATTGCCATGGCTAGGACTTCCAAAACTTTGTTAAATAAGAGTGGCGAGAGTGGACAACCTTGTCTTTTTCCTGATCTTAGTGGAAATGCTTTCATTTTTTCACCATTGAGAATGATGTTTGCTGTGGTTTGTCATATATGCCCTTGATTATGTTGAGGTAGGTTCCCCCTATGCCCATTTACTGGAGCGTTTTTCTCATAAATGGGTGCTGAATTTTGTCAAAAACTTTTTCTGCATCTATTGAGATGATCATATGGTTTTTCTCCTTCAATTTGTTAATATGGTGTATCACATTGATTGGTTTGCACATATTGAATAATCCTTGCATTCCTGGAATAAACCCCACTTGATCATGGTGTATGATCCTTTTAATGTGCTGTTGGATTCTGTTTGCTAGTATTTTGTTGAGGATTTTTGCATCTATCTTCATCAGTGATATTGGTCTGTAATTTTCTTTTTTGTGATATATATGTCTGGTTTTGGTATCAGGGTGATGGTGGCCTCGTAGAATGCATTTGGGAGTGTTCCTCCCTCTGAAAATTTTTGGAAGAGTTTGAGAAGGATCACTGTTACCTCTTCTCTAAATGTTTGATAGAATTTGCCTGTGAAGCCATCTGGTTCTGGACTTTTTTTTGTTGGAAGATTTTTAATTACAGTTTCAATTTCATTGTTTGTGATAGGTCTGTTTATATTTTCTAATTCTTCCTGGTTCAGTCTTGGAAAATTGTACCTTTATAAGAATAGGTCCATTTCTTCAAGGTTGTCCATTTTATTGGCATATAGTTTTTTGTAGTAGTCTCTTATAATCCTTTGTATTTCTGTGATGTCAGTTGTTATGCCTTCTTTTTCATTTCTAATTTTATTGATTTTTGTCCTCTCCCATTTTTTCTTGATGAGTCTGGCTAATGGTTTATCAATTTTGTTTATCTTCTCAAAGAACCAACTTTTAATTTTATTGATCTTTGCTATTGTTTTCTTTGTTTCTGTTTCATTTATTTCTTCTCTGATTTTTATGATTTCTTTCCTTCTACTAACTTTGGATTTTCTATGTTCTTCTATCTCTAGTTGCTTTAGGTGTAAGGTTTGGTTGTTTATTTCAGATTGTTCTTGTTTTCAGGTAGGATTGTATTGCTATAAACTTCCCTCTTAGAACTGCTTTTGCTGAATCCCATAGGTTTTGCGTCGTTGTGTTTCCATTGTCATTTGTTTCTAAGTATTTTTTGGTTTCCTCAGTTGAGATTGACTTGCTATAAACTTCCCTCTTAGAACTACCTTTTCTGCATCCCATAGGTTTTAGGTCATCGTGTTTTCATTGTCATTTTTTTCTGTGTATTTTTAAAATTTCCTCTTCAATTTCTTCAGTGATTTCCTGGTCATTTAGTAGCACACTGTTTAGCCTCCATGTATTTGTGTTTCTTAGAACTTTTTTTCCTGTAGTTGATTTCTAGTCTCATAGCATTGTGGTCAGAAAAGATGCTTGTTACCAATTTCAATTTTCTTAAATTTTCCAAGGTTTGATTTGTGACCCAAGATGTGATCTGTCCTGGAGAATGTTCCATGTGCACTTGAGAAGAAAATGTATTCTGCCACTTTCGGGTGAATGTCCTATAAATATAAATTAAATCTACCTGACCTATTGTGTCATTTAAAGCCTGTGTTTCCTTATATATTTTCTGTTTGGATGATCTGTCCATTGGTGTAAGTGGGGTAAATTTTCCAAGGTTTGATTTGTGACCCAAGATGTGATCTGTCCTGGAGAATGTTCCATGTGCACTTGAGAAGAAAATGTATTCTGCCACTTTCAGGTGAATGTCCTATAAATATAAATTAAATCTATCTGACCTATTGTGTCATTTAAAACCTGTGTTTCCTTATATATTTTCTGTTTGGATGATCTGTCCATTGGTGTAAGTGGGGTATTAAAGTCCCCTACTATTATTGTGTTACTGTTGATATCCCCTTTTATGGTTGTTAGCATTTGCCTTATGTATTTAGGTGCTCCTGTGTTGGGTGCATAAATATTTATAAATGTTATATCTTCTTCTTGGATTGATCCTTTGATCTTTATGTAGTGTCCTTCCATATCTCTTGTAACGGTTTTTATTTTAAAGTCTATTTTATCAGATACGAGTATTGCTACTCCAGCTTTCTTTTAATTTCCATTTGCATGGAATATCTTTTTCAATCCCTTCACTTTCAGTCTGTATGTGTCCCTAGGTCTGAAGTGGGTCTCTTGTTGACAGCATATATATGGGTCTTGTTTTTGTACCCATTCCACCAGTCTGTGCTCCCCCCGATCCTCTGATCCCAGAGAGCCCCTCCCCATCCGCCTCTCCTCTTCTCCACCCCACCCCAGGACCAACGCAACTGGAGGGGGCCACAGAAAGCAAAGGACCCGGCCTGGGCCCCCAGCAGCCTTCCTGGGGCCTGAGTGGGCAGGGGAAACACCCACCACAGTTCCTCTGATCCTCTGGTCCCTGAGGGTCCCCCCCAACCATCCACCTCTCTTCCTCTTCCCTCCTCCCTCAATCCCACACCCCTAGGACCCGCAAGGCCAGAGGGGGCCCCAGAGGGTGGAGGACCAGGCTCAGGAGCCCAGCAGGCTCCCCTGAGCCAAGTGGGCAGAGGAAACACTAGGCTTGCTCTCCCCGATCCTCCAAGCCCCTGAGGGTTCCTCAGCAGCACCGGTCCTGTCCAGCCTCCACTTTTCCTCTCCCCTCACTCCCCCCAATGTCCTACTCAATCAGTCGGGGGTTCCTCCCATCGCCTTGGGCATCAAGATCCCCCCTAGATACTTATTTTTTTAATCATTTTTTACCAGTACTGGCAGTACAGTTACTGTTGCTGCAACTTCTACTGTTACATCAGGGGATTGATTAATCTGAATCTGAAGATCCTAATTACAAGAAATAGCAAAATTATTTGAGAACTATATTGGGAATTTATATCATAATTAACATTATTGATTGTTTTATCTTTAAAAAGATACAGTTAGCCCTCCTCTATGTTACTGAGTAATGTTTTTGTCTAATTATTTTGTCTATTGCCTAACAGAGTGCTTGAAATGTAGTAGTAACCCAATAAGCTTTTGTTAAATAAGTGGAAGATAATCACATTTATATAGTATTTCTGAAATAATACTCTAAATACTAGTTAAGATCCCCTCTTTGCATCAATTTTTAGAAAATTATGGAAAATATCGGCTATGTAACACAGACTTAAGTTTAAATTTCTGATGCCTCAGTCTCCTATTAAGGAACAATATTTGTTCTTAATGTATCAGCTGCATTGATCACATTGCATTTGTGTTCTATGAATGTCAATGAATTTTATTTGGGTTATATGAATTCATGTCTTTAATTTATCCCCTTCTTCAAGGTTAGGGTTATGGCTATCACGGAAACTTCTTCTCTTTGTATGTGCCAACCTACAACTACACCATTCCTGCAAATGATCCTTACATTTAAACTAATGAAAAATTCTCAGTGGATGAGTGTCAGATATTCAAGTTTCTCTAAATCAATCTTCTTCTTAATCTGCTGCAGAGATTGAATGCTTGATGTTTAGATCTGTTACAGAATGCTCCTACCCTTCATTTCCTGTTGTCTGAAGGGGAAATTATTAAGCAATCATTTGTGTGTGTGATGACTATGTTTCAATTTTTTAAGTTTAAATTGACAGTTACAAAACTTGTGAGATTTTATCATATTGCTCATAGAAATTTATATTTAGATCATAAATAGGTTGTAAAAATGTTATTTCTTCCAAAACTCAATTATAACCATGGTGTTTTGTTTAGCTTTCCATTTTTCCTTTACAAATTTATATAATCCTCCTAAACTTCATTAAATACTTCAACCCAAAGTGATATAATTAGTTGTCCTGGATCAGGTTACCTGTAAGCAAACACTGAGATGAGGTTGTATCTGAGAGTGATCAGTTCAAAATGTGTTCCCAAAAGAAACTGGTAAGGGAGTCTGAGAAGCAGGATAGTGAAGAGGAGGAAGAAAAGCAAAGGTGTTATTTCATGTGACGTTCCAGCCTTGACCTGATTTTGGAAATGTTCTGGAGTGTCAGTTTGACTGCAGAGTTTCTTCTAGCTTGAAGTAAGGATGCTAAAATTATCATATTCTTACATCAGTCAGTGACTGACTGTGAGCAAACATTCTACCTCTCAGGCATTTGTTCAAAGTGGTTCCACTTGTCCAAGTTTACTTTCTGCGAAGTTTTGAAGATTTGAGCCATTAGGAAAGGAGCTAGCAGGAGTTGGGAATGGACTTGCCTAATCAATAAAAGGAATTTGAAGGGGATCTGGTTAGAATATTAACACATTCTACAATAGTCAATCCCTTGCATGCCCAAATCCACTTGCTTCTCAAATTGAGTACATCCCATTCAGTCTCAGAATCCACAGGATTTTTGTTAGCTACAATTTAGGGGAAACCTGCAAAAGATTTAGTAAAATGAAGTAACTACAGCTCTTGCAACTGCAGTTGGTCCTGAGGCTATGACTAATATTCATAATTTCTTCCTCTACTCTCCCTTCTAAAGTCTTCTCACCTTGAATTAGCATTTATTCAGATCTGCGTGGGTTGTACTGTGGCAGGGATGACCAGATCTTAATCCCTGAAGGCTTTGAGCTGAAGGTTTTCATGAAGCACCAAGAGATACCCAATAGATAACTAATCAATAACAGTATTTCTCCCTACCCATGTTAGAGAACAACAAGTTTAACTCATAATGATCAGGGTAAATCGCTCCTTCCAGTAGAGTAACTCATATCTTTACTAGCTCATGTAAAGCAAGGTGAGCCCCCATGTCAGAATGTACCTGTAGCTTTAAGTTTAGTAGGAATCTTAATTGATTCTTAGGTGGAAGTTGACCTTTGCATTTATTCTCTGATGGAATTAATGAGGCTATGCCCAATAATATCTGCACATGAGTGCAAAGCTGAATCTTCTCTGATGAAAACAGACATAAGGAAACGTTTAAGAAAGTACATTCTGCCCATCACATGCACACGAGTGCATGTGCGCACACACACACACACACACACACACACACACATAGACACTCATATATTTGAAGTTTCAGAAGAGGAGAGAAGCAATATTTGAAATTATAGTGTCCATATATTTTTTTAAGAACTGATGAAAATTAAAGAAAATGAAGGACTTTTGTAAACCCCAAGAAGAATACACACACACACACACACACACACACACACACATAGACACTCATATATTTGAAGTTTCAGAAGAGGAGAGAAGCAATATTTGAAATTATAGTGTCCATATATTTTTTTAAGAACTGATGAAAATTAAAGAAAATGAAGGACTTTTGTAAACCCCAAGAAGAATAAACCAGTAAATAAATACGAAGGAAACCACACCTGGGCTTATTATGATACAATTATGAACATGAAATGTAAAGAAAAAATTTTTTAAGTAGCCAGATGGCAGAAATGGAGGAAAAATACTTTAAAAAGAGCATTAGGATGATATCTTATTTTGTAAAGGACAGAATAGAATAAAAAAAAAAAGGAAAGACATCTTAAAAAATCTGCCAGAAGATAATGGTCAACTTAGAATTTTATACCTATATGAAATATACTTCAAAAATGTAGAAATAAATAAAGCTTTTTAATATTTTTCAATGTGGTAAAACATATATGCACATATAATTTTAAATATATAATATAAAGTTTGACATTTTACCTTTTTTAAGTATACTATTCAGTAACATTAATTACTTTTTAATTTTTTTTCAATGTGGTAAAATGAAGATATACATCTTTTTATAAAATATAATATATATAATATGTATATATAATATATATAATTAAAAATTTTGTCTGTTTAATTGTACTATTCAGTAATATTAATTAATTTGGAGTTTACAAAATATTTTTATCACCCCAAACAGAAACTGTAGCCATTAAACAATAATTTCACCATTCCTCATTCTCTCCAGACCTCGGCAACTAACAGTCTACTTTATGTCTTTATAGATTTTCCTATTCTAGACATTTCAAATCAATGGAATAAAAAATGTAGGATTATTTGTGACAAACTACTTTCACTTAGCATAATGTTTTCAAGTTTCAGCCATGTTGTAGCATATATCAGAACTTCATTCATTTTTTTATAACTGAAAAATAATCCAATGTGTGTATATGCCACATTTTGTTTATTCATTCATCTGTTGATGGACATTTGGGTTGCTTCCATATTTTGGCTATTCTGATTAAGGCTGCAATGAACATTATCATATAAGTATATGTTTGAATTTCTTTCAAATTCTTTTTGAAGAACTGCCAAACTTTTAAAAATCTGTGTTTTAAAAGTATTTTTTAAATACTTTAAAAATATATGTAACAAAAAACATGTAAAAAAATGTTCATAGTGTCCTTATTTATAATGTCACAGACCGCAAATACCGTAAATTTTCAGGAGGAGAATGATGTTTAAAACTTTCTTACATTTATACAATAGAATGCTATTCAGCTATGAAAATGAATGAATATATTGCTGGTGTCTGTGTGAATACTGATAAACCTCAAAAAAATCATGTTGAAAAACAATGTCGGATGCAAAAGAGTTCATTCTGTATCAACTGATTTATGTGAATTCAAGCTCAGGCCAACCTTATCAGTGGTGAGATAAAATGCTTTGTGGTAGAGGGCAGGTTTTCTGAAAAGGAATACAGAGAAACTTTCTGAGAGATGAAGATGTTCTATATCTTGAATGTGGTGGTATACAAAGAAGATATATTTGGTTCTGTTGTATTGTTGAGTTCTTGGAGTGCCTTATTTATTCTGTGTATTATACTCTTTTCAGATACATCTTTTGCTAACATTAAATCATTTTCTGTAATTTGCATTATCACTTTATTGATGATGTCTTTTGATGCATAAAAGTTTTAAATTTCGATGAAGTTCAGTTTATCTATTTATCTTTTGTTGCTCATGCTTTTGGTGTCAACTCAGAGTTGATTACTAAGTTCAAGTTTATGAAGATTTACCCCTTTGTTTTATTCTAACAGCTTTGTGGCCTTGGCTCTTATATTTAGAATATTGATTATTTTGAATTAATTTTTATAATTAACTGCATGAGTTAAAGATGCAACTTTATTCTTTTTAATGTGGAAATCCAGTTGTCTGAGTGCCATGGGTTGAAGAGACTATTCTTTCCTTGTTGAATGAACTTGCCATCTTTGTCAAAAATCAATTGTTCACAGATGTATGGGTTTATTTCTAGACTCTAAATTCTATTATGTACGTCTATATGTCTGTTTTTATGCCAGTACCACACTGTTTTGACTACTGTAGCTTTGTAGTAAGCTTTGAAGTTAGGAAGTGTAAGTTCCCCAACCTTGTTCTTTTTCAAGACTGTTTTGGCTATTCCGGGCCCCTTGCAGTTCTATATGAATTTGTGGATTTTAATTTTTTTGCATTTCTGTTAAAAAAGCTGTTGGAATTTTGATAGGAATTGCATCAAATCTGTAGATTTCTTTAGGTAGTATTGACATTTAAAAATGGTAAGTTTCAAGTTGTTGAACATATGGTATTTCTTCATTTATTTATGTCTTTTTTATTTATGTCTGCAGTGATTTGTAGTTTTCTGTGTACAAATCTTTCACTGTCTTGGGTAAATTTATTCCTAGTTATTTTATTCTTTTATATGGTATTATAAATGGAATTTTTCCTTAGTCTTATTTTTGGATTATTTATTGCTTTTGTATAGAGATACAACTAATTTTGCATGTTGATTTACCCTGTAACTACTCTACATTTTACTGAATTTGTTTGTTAAATCTAGTAGCTATCTTGAGGATTCTTTGGGATTTTATGATCTTTTGTGATTCATTAGGACGATGTGATTTGTGAATAGAAATAGTTTACTTCTTCCTACCTGAACTGGATACTGTTCATCTTTCGCTTACCTTATTGCTCTACCTAGAACTTCCTGTATAATGTTGACTAGCAGTGGAGAAAATGAGCATCTTTGTTTTGTTCCTGATCTCAGTGGGAATATTTTTAGTCTTTCACCATTGAGTATGATGTTAGCTGTGTTATTTTTTATAAATACCTTTTATGATATTAAGGACATTTTCTTCTATTCCCAGTTTTCTGGGTGACTCTTTAATCATGAAAGGGTGTTGGATTTTGTCAAATGCTTTTTCTATGTCAATTGAGATGATCATGTATTTTTTTTTCCTTTCATTCTACTAATGGGTCAAATTACATCTATTTATTATAGATGTTTGAAAGGTTGAGCCATTCTTGCATTTTTTTCCTCTTTCCTCTCCATTTTGGACTACCATAGTGCATATATTGATTCACTTTTTTTTAGTATTCCACAGGTATCATAGTCTGTTCACTTTTCTTCATTCTTTTTTCTTTCTGTTCCACTGGATCAATTTCAATTATCCTTTCTTGATACTCATTGATTCTTTCTTTTGCCTGCTCAAATGTGAAGTTGAACACCTCTAGTGTTTTTTCATTTGTTATTATACATTTTAGTTCCAGAATCTCTATTTCTTTTTTATAATTTCTGTTAGTTTATTGATATTCTTATTTTGTTATACACTATTTTTCTAATTTCTTTTAATTCTTTGTCTATGGTTTTCTTTATCTCCTTGATTATACTTGTAGCAGTCATTTTAAAGCTTTTTTTGTTTTTTAATAAATTTAATATCTGGACTTCCTTTGGGATGGTTTCTGTCAACTTATCCTGTTTCTTTGAATGGGCCATACTTGCTGTTTATTTGTATGTATTGTGATGTTTATTGGAATCTGGATATTTTAAAAGTATAATGTGGTAACTATGGAGATTAAATTATTCCCCTTTATAAAAGTTTGCTGTTTTTGTTTTGATTGTTGAGGGCTATTAGAGTCCAATTTTTTAGTGACTTTACAAATTATTTCTGCAAAGCCTATATTCCTGTGATTTCTCCCTGAGGTCTCTTTCCCTTAGCCTAAATTTATCTAGTATTTTGTCTAATTTCCTTGAGTGCCTGGAGCTAAAAATGAAACAAACAAATCAACAAAAACTTCAAAAAAAACACTTAAAGATTGTCTCTGCTGAGTACCTCTTTGACACGTAGATGCTGAGCCTCAGGATCAGCCTAAAGTGATAGCTTAGAATCTTCTCAGATCTTTTTAAAGCATACATCTTACTTTTGGTATGTGCATGATTTTCTCAATACTCCAGTCTACATGGGTGCTTTTGAATGAGAAGGGGAGTGACAGGGGCCTTTGGTTGTCCAGCCAGTATTTCATTTCTTGATTCAAGTGCTGATCATGTGACTTTATTTGTGATAAATTCGTCACCCCATACAATAATGATAGGTATATATTCTGCTGTCACTTAATTTTGATAAATATTTATGTAAAAATATATGCTGCATATTTCCAAGTATGCTTTTCCACAAGAATGCTATGATTGCAGGAAATCTTGTAATGTAAATTATTATAGATATCATTTAGAATAGAAATACCATATGATTATAATAGTTTTAATTAAATTCCAAGTGAAAACTAGAGACTACATAAATAAGATAAACTTTACAAGAAGTTAACATCAAGTCTCTTCTAAAATACAGTTTGTATTATGAAAGGATGAAACTACAAATAGATGATTGATAGATACATACATGCATACATATAGATATAGTCAATTCTAATTATTTGTAGTAGTTATGGTCTATATAGCTGCTAAAAAAACTGAATTTGCACATATTGAGCAGTCACTCTCAGGGGAAGTATAGGGTTAGATTCCTGAGAGCCGTAGGGCAAAACATTTTTGTCATCCAGTCCACACATAACTTGTTTTATGAGTATTTCTGTTTACAGACATTTTATTTATTATACATTGTTAATTCATTAACACTGAACTCAACAGCCAACAGCACTAAATCTCACGCCTAATGAAGGAGATCTAATACACATATTTTCTTTATAATATGGCATATCACAGACTTCTTGGACTCACAGCATATCAGTACTACACTTGGGGCTATTTTAAGATATGAGATCACCAGCAAAAATTTAAAAAATGCCAAAAGTATCAACTAAAAAGACTGCAAAAATGATGCTTGCTTGCAGTATGAGAGATAAAACAAGAAGGCTGGGCATCACCCTATTAAACCTTAGCTGACACTGTGTGGGTTGGGTGGCTCAAATTTTTTACTGCTCTGCACATGTATAAGAATGACCGTGGAAGTACCATCAATAGTGTAGATTTTGGGGTTACAAATAAATTTTAATGAGTATGGGAATTCTCAAATATGGAATCCATAAATAATGAGGATAAATTGTGTTTTGATATATAAATATATATTTACATACACATATTTGTATATATGTGTTAATACACAAATGTATTATACAACTATGTATCCATCTAATTGCTTTTGAATGAGTATATAAACATGAACAAACGCATGGAAGTTATATTATGATGTTTTAAACATGAGTAACTTAGGACAGAGAAATATAAGGAGAGGAACAAGACAACTTTCAGAAAAGGAGAAAAAATACTACATTGAAAAGACTAATGACAAGTATGATTTTATAATGTAAATTATTATTTTGAAAATTCTAAGTATTAGATAATTGAAAGTTTGATGTTTTTGAGTCTTTCATGTCTTTCAAGTTTATATGTGTATTAAAGTTTTCATTTAAAAACAACTTTTACAAATGTAGAGGAAGATAAATAAGCATATGTTTTCATAGTTGCTTTTCTTGAGAACAGAATAAAAGGATAATTTAAACATGTCTAAGTAATTGTTAATTAGAAATAAGTAAAAGTCTGAACAATTGATATATTGGAATTCCATTTACATGAATAAAATATATTTTAATATATATTATATATATACATCCATATACGTGTGTGTGTGTGTGTGTGTGTGTGTATACATATATACATACACATTTGCAGTAGCTAGAAGAATAAACACTCCATATTTATCAGGGTCACGCTTAAAGGTATGTAAAGAGTAGGTGAGTTGTGAAGAAATAGTGCCATAGTCTACTTAATACCCTGTGTATTGCCTGAATGATTTACAATGAGAATAATTTATAATTTGTTCCTTTTCTAATTTTTAAACAGACAAAATGATGCTAAAAAACACCCTCAATACATGTTCAGATTAGTGCTGGAAATAATATAAATTTATTTTTATTTTATTTTATTTTTATTTATATATTTTATTTTATTTATTTTTGGCTGCGTTTTGTCTTCATTGATGTGTGCAGGTTTTCTTTAGTTGCAGTGAGCAGGAGCTACTCTTTGTTGCGGTGCACAGACCTCTCAATGCAATGGCTTCTCTTGTTGCAGGGCATGGGCTCTAGGCATGTGGGTTTCAGTAGTTGTGGCACGGGGGCTCAGTAGTTGTGGCTCGCGGGCTCTAGAGCTCAGGCTCTGTAGCTGTGGTGCACAGCCTTAGCTGCTTTGTGACATGTGGGATCTTCCTGGACCAGGGCTAGAACTCGTGTCCCCTGCGTTGGCAGGTGGATTCTTAACCACTGCACCACCAAGGAAGCCCAGTGCTGGAAACAATATAAGTTTATCATTGATATATTCAGTAAAAATTGATAAAAACTAACAATGTTTATTTTTTCTAAAACTCTGTACAGCTTTTTAAAAATTTTGAGTGGGGAAAAAAATACATGTAGATATTTTATTTTATTTTTTTAAATAAGTCTCATATGGAAAAAAGAAAAAATGTACAAAGCAAGATTTATAAAAATAAGCAGACATATTACCAAAAAAATGTACTTTACAAATGACTTAAATTGCAAACTCTCCAGTCAGGGAATCTAGACTTCTGGATCTGAGCTGAGATTAGCTCTACTGGTCCATTCCCTTATAACTTGCTGTCAGTCATTCTGGTTGTATAAATGCAGTTTCACATTTATTATTTTCCAGATTTGAATTCTCTATCTCCACATGTTGAAAATTCTCTATCTCCACCTGTGAAATCCTTGTCAGCTTTCAAGATCCAGCTTAGGTGTTACTTCCATGATTATTTTTTAATCTTCTGAAATAATTGATCCTATCTTGGCACCTTAATAGTACCCTGTTTTCTAATTATTAGGTAATTTATGTGACCTTTTGTCTCCACTATTAGATGGTGAACTCCTTTCAGGCATAAGCTATGTGTTACTGATTATTGAGTTTCACAGCACTTTTAGAAAAATTCCTATTACATAACAGATGCTCCATAGATGTTTGTTGAATTGAATTGACTGTGAAATTGATAAGTTCTCATTTCACCTTGACCACAGCACATCTTCTGGAAACATGCTGGTGATGATAGGTAGGGATTTTCTGCAGATTCTTAATGCTAAATTGCCACAGATGAAAGTATGGTTAAAATGAGATTTCATGTAGTTATTTTAAAAGGTAGTTTTTAAATGTCTTTAAATGTGTATAATTTTTTTAATGTCACATCAGGTGTAATTAATTGGGAATATACCCAGCAAAATTATTTTTCCAATTGTGCCTTCTCAATAGATACAAACCCTAGAAATTATATTTCATCAAATCTTCTATGAATTGTTTCTCCACTTCTTTTTTTCTGACATTGATTTCCATGTCTACATCACACTTTTAAATTATGCTACAAAGGAAAACTTCTTAAGCATGAAATTAGATGTAATATAAAATGTAGCAGACCTCACAGTGCTTTTTCATTAGGTGCTGAGATTCTGGTCCATTTTAAAAGCAGAAACAACCACTCCCTTGGTATCAAAGAAGGAAGGTAATTGCCATAGTAATACGTGGTTAGATATTTTATTATGTTGGAATAAGAAGAGGAGGGAAAGACAGTTACCTCTAGCATGGAAGCCCTTCAGTATAGACAGAATTCCTTTTTTAAGGTGAAGATAAGCCTTGGTACAAGGAGTACAACATGAAAGGTAGAAGAAGGTGGGTGGTAGATGAAGAGAGATACTGGCATCAGGATTCAAAGAGAAAAGAACTCTTGAATATTAAATGGCCTAAAAGTTTCAAAAGTTAAATCAGATCTAAAATTTAAAGTCTTTTTCATTTCCTCCTTTCAAAATCCTCCCCAATATTTTATACCTTATGATGTCTCTTTAGGCATAGTTATACATGTTGTACTTTACCATATATTCTTAGATAAATTTGAAAACATCAGACTATGATTAACAGATGATAAATGTGCCAGAGTCAAACATTATCTACTATTGTCAGAGGTGAGACAGGTGAAGGGGTATGAACAGTTACTATAACTCTATCACTTCTATGGAAAAAAGTTACTCATATATGGTGGGCGTATTAATGTCATTTTCATATATGATGGACTATGTTGTATATATATTTATAATATGCCCCTATCATGTACTATGTAAAGGCAGAAGATGACAATCATACATAGATAAAATATATATTGATTTAATTAGTGTAGCATAAGTAGGCAGCATGTGGCATAATGTTTAAAAGTATTTTCTAGAATTTGATTGACTTGGTTTCATTTACAAAGGAGCAAACTACTTGATGTCTTCATAAACCTCAACTAACACATACCTATTTTTCTATAATAGTAGTGCTAATTGTATAATTAGTTATCTAAATTAGTTGGCATCATCTGTGAAACATTTAGCTTAGCAACTGTTCCATAGGAATGATCCATAAATGTGTACTACATGCTTATAAATCGTAGATGAATATAACATATTTAATATGTTTAACCAGGCAATGAGACATATAGAAAGTCATACTTTAAAATGTTTAAAACTAAGGACTTTATATAATTACAGATTTGGGGATTGCAAGAAAATTTAATGTATTTGATATGTTAGCCACAATTTGCAAACAGAAGTAACTAAGATAGGTTAAGTGTTTAATGTAAGGCAATGGTTGTTCAACTACATATTATTCTTGGTCATGAGAAAGGTTAGCTTTCATAGTATATCAAATCCCATCTTATTTGAAGATGAACATTTTACATTAAGTGGAAAAGAATATTCAGAGAATTTAGGAACATACTTACTGATACCAGGGAAAACAAGCTACTTCCATTTCTGATCTATAATGAATGAAACAATTGAACAGAGTGAGAAAATGAAAGGAGTAGAACAATGAAAATAGTAATTTTATTTCAAAACCATTCTCAATCTTATTTTATGTAAGCCTATGAAATAAGGTCATAATCATCTGATCTACCAGTAAAACAGTGCTTTACAACTGACATAACCTACTTGACCTTAAAACCAGCAGCCTCAAATTTGAATATATGGCAGTATGGTTATGTCAATTAGAATCACCAAGGCTGTATTTCAACTATCTCATTAAAATAGATTACCAAACATCTCTGTATGGTTATAATAATAGAGAATCACAAATCATCTTGTACTACCTAAAGTACTGTCCTTCTTGAAATGAATTAGTTGCAACGGAAAATGTTACATCTGCAAGTAAAACTACATCTGCAAGTAGTGAAAGTTTTACTTCTTCTTTTCCAATTTGGATTCATTTTATTTTATTTTCTTCTCTGATTGTTGTGGCTAGGACTTTCAAAACTATGATGAGTAAAAGTGGCAAGAGTGGGCATCCTTGTCTTGTTCCTGATCTTAGAGGGGATGCTTTCAGCTTTTCACCATTGAGTGTGATGTTAGGTGTGAGTTTGTCATATATTGCCTTTACTATGTTGAGGTAGGTTCCCTCTATTCCCACTTTCTGGAGATTTTTTAAAATCATAAATCAATGTTGAATTTTGTCAAAAGCTTTTTCTACATCTGTTGAGATGATCATATGGGTTTTATTCTTCAATTTGGTAATGTGGTGTATCACACTGATTGATTTGTGGATATTGAAAAATCCTTGTATACCTGGGATAAATTCCACTTGATCGTGTTGTATGGTCCTTTTAATATATTGTTGGATAAGGTTTGCTAGTATTTTGTTGAGGACTTTTGCATCTATGTTCAACAGTGACATTGGCCTGTAATTTTCTTGTTTTGTAGTATCTTTGTCTGATTTTGGTATCAGGGTGACGGTGGCCTCATAGAATGAGTTTGGAAGTGTTCCTTCCTCTGCAATTTTTTGGGATAGTTTCAGAAGGATAGGTGTTAACTCACAAAAGCAAACATATAGATCAATGGAACAGGACAGAAAGCTCAGAAATAAACCCATGCACCTTTGGTCACTTAATCTATGATAAAGGAGACAAGGATATACAATGGAGAAAAGACAGTCTCTTCAATAAGTGGTGCTGGGAAAACTGGATGGCTACATGTAGAACGAAATTAGAACATTCTCTAACACCATAAACAAAAATAAATTCAAAATGGATTAAAGACCTAAATGTGAGACTGGATACTGTAAAACGCCTAGAGAAAAACATAGAACAGTCTTTGAAATAAATTGCAGCAATATCTTTTTGATCTGTCTCCTAAAGTAATGAAAATAAAAACAAAAATAAACAAATGGGACCTAATTAAACTTAACAGCTTTTGCACAGCAAAGGAGACCATAAACAAAAGAAAAAGACAACCTACAGAATGGGAGGAAATATTTGCAAACAAGGTGACTGACAAGGGATTAATCTCCAAAATATATATACATCTCGTACAGCTTAATATGAAAAACAAACAGCTCAATCAAAAAATTGGCAGAAGATATAAATAGACATTTCTCCAAAGAAGACAAACACATGGCCAAAAGGCATGTGAAAAAATCCTCAACGTCGCTAATTATTACAGAAATGCAAATCAAAACTACAATGAGGTATCACCTCACACAGGTCAGAAAATGGCCATCATTAAAAGGTCTACAAATAATAAATGCTAGAGAGGGCATGGAGAAAAAGGAACCCTCCTACACTGTTGGTAGAAATTTAAATTGGTACAGCCACTATTGAGAACAGTATGGAGGTTCCTTAAAAAACTAAAAATAGAGCAACCGTATGATCCAACATTCCCATTCCTGGGCATATATCTGGAGAAAACTATAGTTCAAAAAGATACATACACCCCAATGTTCATTGCAGTACTATTTATAGTAGCCAAGACATGGAAGCAACCTGAATGTCTATGCACAAATGAATGGATAAAGAGGATGTGGTATATATACAATGCAATATTAGTCAGCCATAAAAAAGAATGAAATAATGCCATTTGTAGCAGCATGAATGGACCTAGAGATTATCATACCAAGTGAAGTAAGCCAGACAGAGAAAGACAAATCTCGTATGATATAGCTTATATATGGAATCTTAAAAAAATAAAAGACAATGATACAAATGAACTTATATACAAACTAGAAACAGACCCACAGACATAGAAAACAAACTTGTTACCAAAGAGGAACGTGGCAGGGAAGGGTAAATTAGGAGTTAGGGATTAACATATACACACTACTCTATATAAAATAGATAATCAACAAGGACCTACCGTATAGCACAGCAAACTATGCTCAGTATTTTGTAACAACCTATAAGGGAAAAGAATCTGAAAAAAAAAAAAATATATATATATATGTGTGTGTGTGTATGTATATATAACTGAATCACTGTGCTGTACACCTGAAACTAACACAACGCTGTAAATCAAGTATTTAAAAAAAGATAGATTTGTAAACTGAATAATGCTTTTTTAAGAAGGAAGCTAAGCAGAGGAGCACATTGATATGCAAAAGGAGTTGATTTCCAATTAAAAGCTTATATCCAGATGCTTTTATGTTCTTAGAGGAATTTAAATATAAAGGGACAATCCAGTGACTTGGAGCTTTATAAAAATGTACAGCTGGGAGCTTTTGAATAATTTAGAAAACATGTTCATAGCTTACTTCTTTTCATGATGTCAAGGAGTCAAAAAACTTGTGAAATACATTGATTTTTAGCAGTACTTTAATTTTGTGCAGATACTTGCATTTTTTAGACAAGTGACTTGAGTATGTGTGACCACTGTCTGATCCCTTTTTTCCTTCCAAAGTACCATGCAACTAAAATGACTAGCTACTAACCAGTCACCAGTCATTTGCATCAGAGTGGTCAAATAAATTTTGCTCACAGGCACTGCTTTGTTTTACTAGAGCGAAGAGTTGTTGGAAGCAATGAGGGAAATGATGGAACACTTGAAAATACAAATAGGGTCAGTTAAAACATTTACTAAGTCTTTAGTGTTTTGTAAATCCTTTGTGCACTCATGCATGTGTGTGTGTGTGTGTGTGTGTGTGTGTTACCAAAATAAATAGGTGTCTGACAAATAATTATTTTTTTCCCAGAGTTCTGAGTGACTACGTAAACTTTATGCATGAACTGAGCTTTTAGTTTAATCCAAATTTTTCCTTTCAAAATTCACACATAGTAGCTGCTGAGCCCATGACAAATGCCTGCCACAAGGGAGGTTGCATGGGCCTTCATTGATATCTGCCAAAGTGAGCGGGTAAGGCAGAGGCTGTAGAGGTTTCATACATGCCGTTTTTGGGGTTAGTTCCGTGAAGTCATTTTTTTTTACTCAAAGTAATCGGGAATACATTTCCAAATAAGAAATTTAACCTCCAGAATCATGAATTCTAAGTATTAAATTCCACCTAACTAGAGTTTATCAAAATAATATCTTCATTTCAGTAGAAAAGAGTATTATATACTACTTCAGATTTTTCAGGTGTTTTAACACAATAATATTTTTTGTTCCCAAATAATCCTTTCAAAATTTTGCTTTAAATGAGGATAAATTGACATTAAATTATTTTTTCATGCATTGTTCTGTGAGACAAAACAGGTTTCAAAAATGTATATTTGTTCCAATGTAGTTTTATTTCATATATATTCAGTAAACATATTTAATTATTTTTGGCTTAACTATAATGCATAATTTTTCTAATTATGAATATTACTTATGAGATAAGACTAAAATTTTAAAAATTCTCTAACAAGTTCATTTTTTATGAATTCTCAGTGACATATATATATATAGCTTTATTTTCTAATACACTCAATTCAGAGCAATTGCAGCAGTAAAGAAGACTGATCTAAGACATATAACTATTCACGAAAATAAATTGTTAATTCCATAGGTGAAAGCAGATAAATCATTCTAATAGTTTATTTCATCTTTCAATGAAAAAAACATAAGCTAAATTTGATTAATTGCAAAAATATAAAAAGCAAACTTTCGTAACAGTAAACCATTCTTATTTTCTATTTACCTGGTAATCCTGAGTATTCAATTAACATTTGTGAATATCAATCTAATGCCAATGAGGCGGTACCTAGAACGTATTCCTGTAAACTCCCAATACAATACACTTATTTTTCCAAAGCAGACATTTTTTGACATCACAGATGATACCCATGTAGAAATGGAGGTTAATGGGGAAATAAAATAAGACTACATTAGGAAAGATAAAGCAGGTTTAAAGCAGTAGGTAGAAGCCTCCGAATCATTTGGAAATAATGGATACTTCCTTGATTAGCTCTTTAATCCAAGGCTTACTAGTCTGAGGCATGGAAAACCTATTTCCAATGTCAGTAGTAATGCATCTGGATAAGGGTTAAAAAATTCAGTCTTCAGAAATGTTTCATATGTGATCAATTTGAAGTAATTCAGGAAATACATTAAGTTGTTTGAGTACATATATCAGTTTTCATATGTGAGTCGTGTCCTATGGGTACTTTCATCAGTTTCCGTATCTATTTTTTAATACATAAACTAGGTTGAATAATACCACATGCATACTGCCTTCCTTAAGAAATGTAAGAATCTTAATAGGTAGCCTAACTTCCTTAGAAATAGATGGTATGTACTATAAGATTCCGAATAGAAACAGAAGTGAGGGTAATAAATTATGTGTTGAATTTCTAGCAGCTCATTTTCCTGGGAAATGGTGCAATACAATTTCAACCACAAAAACCTTGTAAGTTGAATTCTGTTTACTCTGGGTCTATTTACTTCTTCTACACAATTTAAAAAGTGGTACTTTTAGGTCTGATATGAGACCTAATTTTTTCTTTTCCCTTTATGTGCCTTTTCTGAAATAGCAAGCATACATCTGCCATTATTTTCTTACTGTGTTTTGAAAATAACTTATATTTTCATAAATACCTTCTAACAATTTTAGTTATATATGATTTTCCCTTTTCCTGATATGTATATATTTTTTATACTTCAAAGAGACCAAGAAAGGTAACAGAATCTAAAGGTTAAAATTCAAGTTGAAAAATACATTGAGATTACAGGGGTAAATAAAGTGCTTGCGGTGGTGGTCTAAATCTCCTGCAAGGGTAGTAGAGAAATACCAGCACATGATCCTTTTCAATTTGTTAGATGAGCCCTGCTCCTCCAAGCACTAGATTAGATGATGAGACAGTAGTATATAAAATAGTTTTATGTGTTTAAAGAAATGAGGGTAGGGAAAAAGAGATATAAAACACTGATATGTTAGGAACTGTTTCTAAGGTGATGTGAAAAGATCTTTAAGAAGATCAAATGTGAACAGATTTCAAGGAATATTTAAGAAGGGAATTGACGTGGTCCAAACTGCAGTGTAAATGATGCTAAATCAGTTAAAGGTAACAAACTCTAGAGTGGAAAGTCTTAAGATGATTTAAAAAATAATACACCATACAGGGTCGGGAGGAATGGTGGGGATAATGTGTTGAGCTGCAAGATTCATGAAGAGAGACCATGTTTTGCAAGCTTTGGATGCTACACGGACACAGGGCAAGTGATTCCAAGTGGATAAAAGTCACATAAAACCTGTTTGGAAGAATAGAAGTAGAATCAAGTTTGTTTTGAGGAGTAATGATAAAGAATTTAGGTTAAAGGGGTATTTCACTTTGGGTAACTCTGGGCATCTGGGAAGGATCTTTAGTAAGGAACCAAACTGTAGAGTTTTAGTTTAAAAAAAAATGAATCAGAGTTGGAAATAAATATTTAAGAGCCTTGTTAATATAGGGAATGAAAATCATGGATAGGATGGCCCCCCAAAAGAATATAGAATTAGAAGAGAAAAAGATGGAAAGCAAATATGAGAGAACACCAGAATACATAGAACAGGCATAGGGAAAAATGTTATCTTAGAAAGAATATTCTAAGGGAGGTAGAAGGTAACTTGTTAAGAAAATAAACCATTGAATCAGAATCTTGCAGATTAGTAATTATCTTAGCAGGAACCTATTTATTAGACTAGTAGGTTGAAATTCATATTGTATTGGATTTGTAAATGAAATAATATGAGGAGCTAAAGTAAAGGATACTTCCAAGAATTTTGGTGTTTAAAGGAAGAAAAAGATTAAGGGAAGCAGGCTAGAAGATAGGGATTTTTAGGATGATGGGACAACTTGATTTTTTTTTGGTAAGGAATCAATTAATATGTAGTGATTGAAGACATAAATAATAAAGTATATATTTGAAGAAATAAGATACTGAGGACATAAGAAGTTATGTTAGTATTCTTTCAGTTGGATTAAGGGAAGACAAATAATTATTTTTTTCCCAGAGTTCTGAGTGACTACGTAAACTTTATGCATGAAGGGAAGCAGGCTAGAAGATAGGGATTTTTAGGATGATGGGACAACTTGATTTTTTTTTGTAAGGAATCAATTAATATGTAATGATTGAAGACATAAATAATAAAGTATATATTTGAAGAAATAAGATACTGAGGACATAAGAAGTTATGTTAGTATTCTTTCAGTTGCAAAGTAAGAAATTTCAAAATAAGCTACATTAAGCCAAAAAACTGTGGTTTTTTTTCTTTTTTAGAAGATGTTGGGGGTAGGAGTTTATTAATTAATTAATTTATTTTTGCTGTGTTGGGTCTTCGTTTCTGTGTGAGGGCTTTCTCTAGTTTTGGCAAGCGGGGGCCACTATTCATCGCGGTGCGTGGGCCTCTCACTGTCGCGGCCTCTCTTGTTGCGGAGCACAGGCTCTAGACTCGCAGGCTCAGTAGTTGTGGCTCACGGGCCTAGTTGCTCCGCAGCATGTGGATCGTCCCAGATCAGGGCTCGAACCCGTGTCCCCTGCATTGGCAGGCAGATTCTCAACCACTGCGCCACCAGGGAAGCCCGTGATTTTTTTAAATAATGGAAGTAATAGGGATTTATTCACTTTAGAAGATGCAAGGCTTGACCTGCCTGGGAAGCATAAACGGCAGTTAATGGAATGGCAACAAGAGTTAGGTGTAAACTACAAACAGGAGGACCTTGGGTAGAAGCGCAAGGTCAGTTCCACCCATGATTGATATTCAGTCCAAATGCCCTGAGAGGGCTGTACCAGTTGCTAAATTATTAAAAAAATACCCATGTACCCATACTGACTGGTATGGAGTCATATGCACAATCTTCCATTTGTCCTTTTGCTATCCAAAGCACTCCATTTCCCCCAGGAACCCTAAAATGTCTAGCATCCAGATAAAAATATGTATAATTCCTGGCAAAGCTGAAGGACTCTAAGACCTGGCTTCAGCTATAAGGTCTGTATCATTTTGATAGGAAATGCTCTACCATTCTTATACATGGTGAATGTTGCCCATGGTTTCATCAATCCAGGAATTAATAATGCAGGAGAAAATATGGGTTAATGATTTGGGAGCATTAACCAGCTCAGCAGGGAGTCCATAAATGCACCAAATAAAAGTCAAGTGTTTAATGAAGCTAAAGTCAGGAAAATGAGCCAGGGTATCAAAGAGTCAGGGATGCAGGTTTCCTTTTTTTATTTTTATTTTATATTAGAGTATAGTTGATTAACAATGTTGTGTTAGTTTCAGGTGTACAGCAAAGTGATTCAGTTATACATATACATGTATCTATTCTTTTTCAAATTCATTTCCCATTTAGTTTATTACAGAATATTGAGCAGAGTTCCCTGTGCTATACAATAGGTCCTTGTTGCTTGCCTATTTTAAATATAGTAGTGTGTATAAAGGTTTCTGAGAGAGTAAGTTATGGCCTCAATCCAACCAGTCTTTCCAATTGGTAAAGGAATCTGGGTTCTGAGGTGTTACTAATCCATATAGCACCTGGCATCTACACTGGACCTGTTGTACCTTCTGAAATAGATTGAAATTATTTTTACCTACCAAACATCAAATGACATATAATTGCATCTGACTGTTTTACTTCTTTTCCATGTACTCTAGAAGGATACTTTGGCCCCTTTGTACAAATTATAAAAAGGTGCTCCCTATAGATAAACAAGTCATAAAAAGTTACTCATTCTGGAGACAGTTAAGAAAGAGTCCCCCATGGTCTGAGTTGATTCCTCCAAATTAGGGCTGCTGGCTTGGTGAGCAGAGTATGGAATGGATTTCAAGCCCCACTCGTGTCCCTTTAGCCAGGTACTTTCAGTAAGGCACAGTCTGTACATCTGGGCAGGGCAGCTCTATTTTACTTCCCCACGTGCTCACATAGCTTTGATGGTTCTTGGGCTTAGTTGGTTAAACTGGATGGTTATCTTGGGTTAGATTAATCTAGCTCTTCTGGGAAGTAAACACCCAACTGGCTATGGAGTAGCAAGAGGAGTTTCACAGCCTTCCTCCTGTTGTTGAACCTGCACAGTGACTCCTTGTGTCCTCCTCTGTTCTATTCTGGTCATAATCACTTACATACGTGGGGTTGACAACACATGCATTAAGCTTTGGGGAGAAAGGTTTCAGAAGTTATCCTTAAAAAGTTTTCACGGTATCCCTTTTCCTGCACAGTAGTTCTGAGTTTGTTTTTCTTAAACCTCATATAAACTGCTTCTTTACATCCCGAGGCCCATTGTTTAGCATGTCTACCCTTTACCTTAAGCTTTTTCCACTAGGAGGTAAGCTAGCCTTTTCGCATGTATACAATGCACGGAAAATACATTATTTATGAGTTTGAATTGCTTGGGCTCTCAGCTATCATACACATGCATTGCATTTTTTTTTGATATATTAAGATTAAAAAAGAAATTAAAAAGAAACTTTGATTTTATTTTTCAAATAGGCCCATGGACTAGATTTGGAAATGGATGCTTAAATCTCTAAAACCCTGTGACAGGACAATATTTCACTGGGGAAAAGTCTCTCTAGTGGCATTCTGTTCCAATGCATCACTAGTACAATGGTGCTTTGAAAATATACTACCTAGTCTCATCTGTCAGTGGAGCACTGGGGAGAGGGGAGAAGTCAGTTTATTTATTTCTTAGTGCAATGTGTCATCACAGTGTCATCAGCTGGTGCTTAGGCACATGACCCCGGATATGAGATGCTGTGCTTCCATTTTCATAAACAGCATTCTTGAATCCAGAGTGAAAAATCTATGGTCATTGCAAGACTTGTCAGGAAAAAGTTAAAATTGCAATGTGGATGCAAACATTGCCAAAGACATAAATTCGCAAATAGAGATTGCAATTTAAATTTCTTTTTATAAAGCTGCTGTCTAAAAATTTTAATCACAAGTTATAATTAATTTTGTATCCTTCATAGCAAATTTGATTTTAAACCATGAATCTTCTTTTAAGAAAAAATATTTTGGATCCACAGTTACTTTTGATAAGGAATGCACTCTTTGGTTAATGGCTATATCTAAGAACCAGTCAATGATGATAGGTGAGATGAATATTTAATAAATGGATGAATTTTCCCTTTAGATATATATTTTTAAAAAACTAGTCACAGTTTTGGATATGTAAGATTAATTTAACAAATATTTATTGTGTCCCTATTACATGTCTGGTGCTGTGGCAAATTCTTGGGGTATAATAATGAATAATCTTTTAATCCAAGAGATATATTATTTTAGTGAGAAAGAGGCATAAACTAATGCAAGATGAGAAAAAGACAAGCAGGCCTTGGTAATACTATGACCCAGCCTGGTACTTTTAGTCAGGCTTTGGTGTTATTCTGTTGAATGTGAATAATTATATAGAATGTCAGCATCAGACAAAGTCACTCTGAATAGGATGGATCCAGACAAAAACAAGACCATTGTGTAGTCATGTCTGAGCATAGATAAATACGAACATTGTCCAACATACAAAATACCAAACATCTCATTCTTCTGGCTAAAATAGTGACTACTGCCTCTTTGCCATTTATAATTTTAGCTTGGCTCTAGACTGCCCTCCTTATAGATAATATTTATTAAGATACCCAACCCAATTGTTATGGTCTGAATGTTTGTATCTACTCACCCAATTTCATATGCTGCAATCTTAACCTCCAAAGGTGATGGTATTAGGAGGTGAAGTCTTTGAGCAGTGATTAGGTTTGTGTGTGTGTGTGCGTGCGCGTGCAGGGATTTGTGCAAATATAACTTTTTTTTTAATTTTTGAATTTTATTTATGTTTTTATACAGCAGGTTCTTATTAGTCATCAAATTTATACACATCATTGTATACATGTCAATCCCAATCACCCAATTCATCAAACCACCATCCCCACCCATCCACGGCTTCTCCCCCTTGGTGTCCATACGTTGGTTCTCTACATCTGTGTCTCAACTTCTGCCCTGCAAACTGGTTCATCTGTACCATTTTTCTAGGTTCCACATACATGCGTTAATATACAATATTTGTTTTTCTCTTTCTGACTTACTTCACTCTCTATGACAGTCTCTAGATCCATCCACGTCTCAACAAATGACCCAATTTTGTTCCTTTTTGGCAATGAACATTGGGGTGGATGTGTCTTTTTGAATTATGGTTTTCTCTGGGTGTATGCCCAGTAGTGGG
>NC_041233.1:41515370-41516363 GCF_002837175.3 Physeter macrocephalus
TTTTTGTTTTTATTTCCATTATTCTAGGAGGTGGATCAAAAAAGATCTTGCTGTAATTTATGTCAAAGAGTGTTCTTCCTATGTTTTCCTCTAAGAGTTTTATAATGTCCAGTCTTACATTTAGGTCTCTAACCCATTTTGAGTTTATTTCTGTGTTTGGTGTAAGGGAGTGTTCTAATTTCATTCTTTTATATGTAACTGTCCAGTTTTCCCAGCACCACTTATTGAAGAGACTGTCTTTTCTCCATTGTATATCCTTGCCTCCTTTGTCATAGATTAGTTGACCCATAGGTGTGTGGCTTTATCTCTGGGCTTTCTATCTTGTTCCATTGATCTATGTTTCTGTTTTAGTGCCAGTACCATACTGTCTTGATTACTGTAGTTTTGTAGCATAGTCTGAAGTCAGGGTGTCTGATTCCTCCAGCTATGTTTTTTTCCCTCAAGACTGCTTTGGCTCTTCGGGGTCTTTTGTGTCTCCATACAAACTTTAAGATTTTTTGTTCTAGGTCTGTAAAACATGCCATTGGTAATTTGATAGGGATTGCATTCAATCTGTAGATTGCTTTGTGTAGTATAGTCATTTTCACAATATTGATTCTTCCAATCCAAGAACATGGTATATCTCTCCATCTGTTGGTATCACCTTCAATTTCTTTTATCAGTGTCTTATAGTTTTCTGCATACAGATCTTTTGTCTCCCTAGGTAGGTTTATTCCTAGGTATTTTATTTTTTTAGTTGCAGTGGTAAATGGGAGTGTTTCCTTAATTTCGTTTTCAGAATGGTTTTTATTCTTCAATTTGTTAATATGGTGTATCACATTTATTGATTTGCATATATTGAAGAATCCTTGTATATCTGGGATAAATCCCACTTGATCTTGGTGTATGATCCTTTCAATGTGCTGTTGGATTCTGTTTGCCAGTATTTTGTTGGGGATTTTTGCATCTATGTTCATCAGTGATATCGGCCTGTAGTTTTCTTTCTTTGTGACA
>NC_041233.1:41517302-41530838 GCF_002837175.3 Physeter macrocephalus
TTTCTTTCCTTCTGCTAACTTTGGATTTTGTTTTGTCTTCTTTGTCTAGTTCCTTTAGATGTAAGGTTAGATTGCTTATTTGAGATTTTTCTTGTTTCTTGAGGTAGGCCTGTATAGCTATAAACTTCCCTCTTAGAACTGCTTTTGCTGCATCCCATAGGTTTTGGATCGTCGTGTTTTCATTGTCATTTGTCTCTAGGTATTTTTTGATTTCCTATTTGATTTCTTCAGTGATCTCTTGGTTATTTAGTAACGTATGGTTTAGCCTCCATATGTATGTGTTTTTTACGTTTTTTTCCCTGTAATTCATTTCTAATGTCATAGCGTTTTGGTCAGAAAAGATGCTTGATATGATTTCACTTTTCTTAAATTTACTGAGGCTTGATTTGTGACCCAAGATGTGATCCATCCTGGAGAATGTTCCATTGCACTTGAGAAGAAAGTGTAATCTTCTCTTTTTGGATGGAATATCCTATATATATCAATTAAATCTATCTGGTCTACTGTGTCATTTAAAGCTTATTTTTCCTTATTTATTTTCATTTTGAATGATCTGTCCATTGGTGTATGTGAGCTGTTAAAGTCCCCCACTCTTATTGTGTTACTGTCAATTTCCTCTTTTATAGCTGTTAGCAGTTGCCTTATGTATTGAGGTGCTCCTATGTTGGGTACATATATATTTATAATTGTTATATCTTATTCTTGGATTGATCCTTTGATCATTATGTAGTGTCCTTCTTTGTCTCTTGTAACGTTCTTTATTTTAAAGTCTATTTTATCTGATATGAGTATTGCTACTCCAGCTTTCTTTAGATTTCCATTTTCAAAGAATATCTTTTTCCATCCACTCACTTTCAGTCTGTGTGTGTCCCTAGGTCTGAAGTGGGTCTCTTGTAGACAGCATATATATGGGTCTTGTTTTGTATCCATTCAGCAAGCCTGTATTGTTTGGTTGGAGCATTTAATTGATTGATGTTTAAGGTAACTATCGATATGTATGTTCCTATGACCATTTTCTTAATTTTGATTACTATGTGTCTCGGCATGTTTCTCCTTGGGTTTATCCTGTATGGGACTCACTGCGCTACCTGGTCTAGGGTGGCTATTTCTTTTCCTATGTTTGGGAAATTTTCAACTATAATCTCTTCAAATATTTTCTTGGGTCCTTTCTCTCTCTTCTCCTTCTGGGACCCTTATAATGCGAATGTTGTTGCCTTTAATGTTGTCCCAGAGGTCTCTTAGGCTGTTTTCATTTATTTTCATTCTTTTTTCTTTATTCTGTTCCTCAGCCTTGAATTCCACCCTTCTGTCTTCCAGGTCACTTATCCGTTCTTCTGCCTCAGTTATTCTGCTATTGATTCCTTCTAATGTAGTTTTTATTTCAGTTATTGTATTATTCATGTCTGTTTGTTTCTTCTTTAATTCTTCTAGGTCTTTTTTAAACATTTCTTGCATCTTCTCAATCTTTGCCTCCATTCTTTTTCCGAGGTCCTGGATGATCTTCACTATCATTATTCTGAATTATTTTTCTGGAAGGTTGCCTATCTCCACTTCATTTAGTTGTTTTTCTGGGGTTTTATCTTGTTCCTTTATCTGGTACTTAGCCCTCTGCCTTTTCATCTTGTCTGTCTTTCTGTGAATGTGGTTCTTTTACACAGGCTGGAGGATTGTAGTTCTTCTTGCTTCTGATGTCTGCCCTCTGGTGGATGAGGTTCCCCTCTGGTGGATGAGGCTCAGCCCTTGTCTTATGAGATGTTTTCATCCTGAAGAAGCCAGAATATGCGCAAGAAATAGAAGTTCAGTTGCTATAAACAAAGAGGAGGCCAGCAAATCTATGGGGGCAAATAAGGTGATCTCTTCTTATTTGGCAGGTAACTGGCAGAGAAGGACATTCTTATTTAACAGTATTTCAATTTAATCCTGAATGATAATTGAATGTGTGCTAAATGAGAAGGTGGGGAATATTCCAGAGAGAAGAAACAGTTGGTTTGAATGCTCTCTTTCTGGAGAGAGTATAAAATATAATAGGTTGTGCCACAGTGAAAATTGGGGTAGAGAGTGAGAGGAGTTAAGGATAAAGATGTGAAATAAACAGTTTAGCTTGAATGAGGAAAACAAGGAAGGCCTGTTGACAGACACTTTAGTTGAGTACTGACATATGAGGGCCTTGTAATCTATTGTAAGCTCAACAGGTAAGAACTAAGAAGTGATCAAAACCTTTTTTATATATTTCTAAAATCTTAAAATGTATATATATCCATATTTAAACATCTCTGAAAATAGGATGCCACTTATAAGTGATAGCTTCTTTTAATCAATTATCTTCAATAAATAAAGGTTAACATATTTAGCAAAATACCTATACACACTTTTATGTGACTGGATTTTAAAAATATTTTTAAAATATTTTTTAAATTTTAGAACAGTTTTAGATATGGAAATATTGTGAAGGTAATATAGAATTTCCACATACTCCATACCTAGTTTCCACCATTATTAATACCTTACAAATGTACATGGTACATCTGTTACAAGTATACTGTTCCAAATAATGTATTTCCCCAAGATTATGGAACTAGATCTAAGCATCTTGTTTAGAGCACAAGCTCTTGTGAGACTGTGCTCCCGTGGTTTAAGGCCTTTTTCTGACACTTATCAGTTTTGCAAATTTGGAAAATCATTCCATATCTCTTAAGATAAAAATAATAGCAACTGCACAGGCTTGTTATGGAAATTATTGAGATGATGTATACAGATTTCTTAGCATACTACTTGGAGCACTTGCCATTGATCAATAATTCTTAAGTATTATTATTTCAGTTGTTACCACATGAGCAGTTTAAATTGTACATAAAACTATAGGTCCTTTCATTTGGGTTGATGAGCAGTAAAATGGATTACTGAAGAATTTGAGGATTTTATTTTTCTTGCAATGCCTCCTAAAATCCCAAGGGCATGTTTGCTTATGGTGGATTGAATGTGTTGCTTCCTTAAACTAACTATTCGTATTCTGAAATAAGTTGTTATAATTCAAAGGGAAGTTGATCAGTTTCTAGACTAAAGTTTATTTTTTCTTCTAAAAAGTCATGTTTAATACTTCATGAAATAAGAGAAACATCAAACATAATAAAATGTGAAAAGATTTACATCAGGCTGTAGAATAGGAATAAATATGCAAGACAAGAAAAATAATAAATATTAAGACACATGGAATTTAAACTAATATAACAAATAATTTACCAAAGAAGCAAGCTTTGAATTAAATTCATGAAAGGAACAAAGCTAAAGGTCCCTTAGGGATGCTAGCTGATATGACGTCAGCAAAATTTTCATACAAGGTTTACATTTGGGCCTGCATTTGCGCCGTTGCTATCATCATGGGAAGAACATACCCATGCTACCCTGCTAGTTCCAAGTAGAGGTTGAAATACATGTTGAGCCAACCTGTCTGAACGGAGCTAACTCAGCTGGGCCAGGCCTACACTGGCCGATATACAGATGATCCAGAGACACATGAATTAAATAAATAATTATTGTTGAATACCAGTAAAATTTTGTGATTATTTCTACACAATAGCTAACTGATGTATCAGACAATATTTTCTATTAAAAAAAGTATTAATTATCCTAGTATCAACAGTATTACTCCAACATCTAAGAGTATTTGGGCTTCAAAGTTATTATAGAGGAGGTTAAAGCCCCAAACAAAATCTAAAGTATAAGATAAATGGAACTTAAAATCCTGCTTTTGAAAGAGTGTTAAAATTCCATATTTGAAAATTTTTTTATCTTCATTTTGTGGTGAAATATATACCACCTCAACGAAATATACTGTTAATAAACAGAGACAAATAATTTATAACCTGTTTCTTTTTCATTCTGTTTTTTTTTTAATTTTTTTTAGCATTTTAAGAGAAAAACTAATTTTTATAGTGAGAATATAAATAGCTAAATGGAATTAGTGTGAAAACTTTATATCAATAAATCCGATAAGCTAAATTGGCAAATCCTTAAAAGACAAATTTTAATAAACAAAATTGGCAGTAAAAGAAAGTCTAAATAGACCTATAGGCAATTAGATAAATTTACTTTGAATTAAAAACCTTTTCACAATGAAAACCCTAAGCCCAGAAGTCTTTACTGATGAATTCTATCAATGATTTTTGAAAGAAATAATATCAAACACACCTCTTTTGAATAATACAGAAGAAAGGAACTCTTCCCAGCTGATTTTAGAAATTTTGTTTTATTCTGATATCAGAACTAGTCAAAGACATTATGAAATAAAACAAATAAAACACAAAGAAATATCTCTAATGAAAATACAATGCAAAAATCCTCTGGCTTGTGTAGTTCCGAATGAGAAGTCTATTATTGTCTTATCTTTGTTTCTCTGTACATGTGTCTTTTTTCACTGGTTGCTTTATTATTATTATTATTTTTTCCATACGCGGGCCTCTCACTGTTGTGGCCTCTCCCGTTGCAGAGCACAGGCTCCGGACGCGCAGACTCAGTGGCCATGGCTCACAGGCCTAGCCGCTCCGCGGCATGTGGGTCCCTCCCAGACCAGGGCACGAACCCGTGTCCCCTGCATTGACAGGCGGACTCTCAACCACTGCGCCACCAGGGAAGCCCCTCACTGGTTGCCTTTAAAATCTCTTTTTACTGGTTCAGAAATTTGGTTATAAATATAGCAATATATGAAAACATAATGGATATAAACCAAGTAGTGTTTCTCCCAGGAATGCAAGGAGAATTTAACTTTCCAAAATTTATTAGCAGGCCAGAATGAAGAGATACTGGATTATTCTCCTACAGTAAACAACTGAAAAAAATAGGATAAAATATATGAAAGAGTACTTTTCTGACTTTGGACAGAAGGCTGTGGGCTGAGATAAAGTTAACAAAGATGGTGACCCTGTGATTATACCATCTTGTTTCCTGGGTCAGTTTCCAGGCCACATCACCAGGAAGGGAAACCCAACCAAGACTCAGTGGTCTCACTAACTAAATGAGAGGCTGCTACACCTCAGTAAATGTTAGCCAACAGAATGTAATTCTTAACTTTCAATACAAAACTATAGAAAGCCTACATTTTCCAACATAAAAGTAAATGTGTTAGAAATGTTTATTTAAAGAAAAATAATCAATTATCTAAATGTAGAGTTTAGAGTTTTCTTTTCATTTTAATTATTTTATCTATTCATCTTGACAAACCTCTGAGTTATTCATTCTGTTCATTTTAAAGGCAAGTAAGTCAAGGATAAGAGATGTCAAATGTCTTCTTTAGAGTGTTAGTAAGTAGCAGATATGAGATCCAAAGCCAGGTCTTCTTACCCCAGCATATTTGCTTTTTTCACTGTATATCATTCTGTCTGTCATCTTTGGAACAATTTTCGGGGTATATCCATAAGTTCAAAACATTCAGTATTTGTGTTTTTATTTATTAATGTACTGTCTTGTTTCTAGTTTGACATTCAAGGCACACTCACTCCATCCTCCCCCAGATTGTTTCAGCTTAGAGTGAATAGGCAAAAGGATTCATAATTCTAAATTTAAAAGCCTAAAATATTTCTGCTAATTCCTTTTCCAGAAAACCACAGTTCAAAGCAAACATTGGTGCAGTAACACATCATTTATCTGATAGTAGATTGTTTTGCAAACTCATCTATTAAAACAGAATAGTGGATTGTCAAAGCAACTTCTGTGTAACAAGATGTAAGTCACAGTATCGGTACTGAAATATAGTAATTGTATAAATTTCACAATTTTCAGTGGTAAAAGGAGATATCTATTTTAGGACAGATTAGAAGCAACTGTACTGTCAGGACCACATTTAAAATGCTGAATAGTAACAGTTAAATGTAAAACTAAAAGAAAATGCTGTATAAAGTATACTTAGACATCCTCAAATCACAATAGTCGAGGGCCATTCAAATAAGAAATTCATTCACATCAATAGGATATATGGCCCTAATTTTAAAATAGCACAGTGTAATAATGGAAATTCCTAACTATGATCTGGATTTTAATTAATTGTAAAATCAAACTTAGCAGTTTTAAAATGGCAGTTATGTAGAAAAGTTTGTACCTTGAACTGTCTGGCTATTCAAGGAGTATACACAGGAGGTTTGTTGTGTATAAATGCATAAAACATGTATGTTAGAAATTTATTAATTTTTAGATAATAAAATATATATCTATATGTTCAATTTAGACTTTTGAGATTAACTTATAAAGTATTTGTTGGATTTGAATATTAAATTTAAAAATAAGATTTCTTCCTACAGGAATTTTATGTTGCTTTCTAAATTGATTTTTGTGTTGAATGCATCATTTATTCATAAAAAGTAAAGATTTCACTAACTCTAATGTCCATGCAATTAAAGTCCAGGTTAATTGTATTTTCTGATTGACTTAGTTAAGCAGAGTAGATTTTTTTCTTTTTCTTTTTGTTTTAACATTGTTAGAAATTTAATTTAAGAAAGTTTATTTAGTATAATTTAAAGTTGTCTTGATTTTAAAAAAATGAACTCTCTTAAAAGTATCAGCTATCATTACCTACTGCGTCAGCTGGGAGAAGTAGAAGAACTGGTATACTGAAATTACTATGTACACTCCCAAAAGTCCTCTCTAGCTAAGGGTCATGAAATCAAGGCAGTAAAGATGAACAGTTAGTAATAGCCTCAGTGTAGAGGAGTAGGATGCATAGCGTTCAGTGGACCATAGCCTGTCTACAGTGGCAGCAGCTCAGCTCCAGCTAGTTGTTGTAAGGTTGAAAATGTGCTGCCAAATTTTCAATTCTTATCAAAAGAGACTAAAATTTTCAAATGTCAATGCATGTATGTATATACTCATATATATTTCAAATATATATATATTTCATGTGAACATCCCATTTTAAAATGCACTATGATCCAAAAACAATGTGGTCTAAATAAAACTTGTGTCTTCATAGGATATGGTTTATAATGTACTGTCTTGCAAATTCTGCTCTAAAATGATTGAAACTGTGGGAGCACGTCTCAACTAATTCTGCTGTGATTTTTATTTTCCAATAATTTATTATTAATTGTTCCAGATTGAAGGTTAAGTAACACAGATTTTTCTAAAAAAATTAAATAAGCTATATGAAAAGATGACGTATTGTCCCACATTTTTATAGAAAATTCCCTGGATATAGCTGTATTTCTCATGATTCTTTTTGATAACCTATCCATTGAACCAGATTTATTTCGTGTTGAGCTCTAAGTGCAATGTTGAACTGATTTATAACTTATAATGCACATTATTTATATTTTCCTCTATCAGATTTAATATATTTTCTCAATTAGCATATAATATAACTTTTCCACATTGTTTCTTCTATTTTCATGCAACATAACAAATACCATAGATAACAAATAACCAGTATTTGTTAACCCAGAATAGATTTTGGAAAAAAACCTGAGTAAGTGAATTATGGCCCTAAAGCCTTTATACAGATTGTAGATTCTCATAGATAATAAAGTTATTTTTACAGTTTGCTATTAATTTTTAGCATAACCAAATTATTACAAAGGAGAGAAATTTGTCTAGTCAGTAATTAAAAGCTATGGTAAAACAATGATAAGAAAGTACTGTATTTAAATAAGAATTGTAGTACCATATAGGCTTGATGAAATATGAATATAAATAACAATTATATTTGGGTAAAAGCCAAACAGAAATAATATCATTTTGTAAGCTTGGAAGTATAGGAACATTTGCAATGCTGTTCTAGGTTGCTGTAGTCAGTAAGAAAAAAAAGGAGGGATTTTCATAGTTTGCTGACAGTAACAAGAAAAAGAGAAATAACATTAAATAAGGTTTACATAGTTAATATTACAAAGTAATATAAGCTAAAAAAATTTTTTTGATGTGAGTGGGACTAGTGGGACTAAGATATTGGCCCATACAGGAATTTGGGAGAGAGTTGTGCAATTGTCAAAGTATCAAAGCATCTTGAGTCAAGAGCATGTGCTGTAAACAGAGGTTATATTGAATTTGTATCATCAAGAACTTTTTGAGAATTGCACATACCTATATTCTCCCGATGATTTTTTATTAATCAGTGTAAGTAAACCAAGTATGAGCATGGATCCATCTTGCCACATTTATCGGCACATACTGGTATCCAATTATTCAAGGGACTCAGTTGTAGTTGTAGCGTTGGTGGACTTTGAGAGCATTTTTCAGGATAAAATTGTGCTTCAACAATCATATTTCATCCATTCCCTAAAAGTAAAGCACTAGGGTCACTTATGGTATGGTAATAGTAGGAAGAATAAGAACATACTGTAATTCTTATTACAATTCTGACTCATATTAGTTGAGAAAATTTTAAATTAATATTAATGCAAATATCAAAGTTGAAAACAAGACTTGTTAAACAACTTAACAGCCAGAATTTTCAACCCCAAATTCAGTTTAATTAGCTGTTATTGTACACTGACGTTGTGTTTTTCTTAGCGTTGTACCAAGTATCATGAAAGATGCTGGAATTCAAACTTTTCTACCTCGCTCAAATAAAGCAAATTAAAACTAATAATCAGATTTTTCAGGGACTTGGGGAACAGCTGATCCTCACCTATACCAATTGTTCTTTTTGACCTCATACCTTACTGTTCTCCATTATTATGTATTGGATAATAAATTTTATCAATTATTCATTTTCTAATAAATGAAAATTTATTTGACAATTTGTTTTCTCTCTCTCTTCACTCTCCTATTCTCTTAAAGTGTATGTTTTGAAAAGCCCTAGAGGTCTAGGTATATAGCAATATAACATGCAAGGGTAGGTGCAGCGAAAGGCATTGGTAGTCTTGGTATAGCAATCAATAACCAAATGGAATAAAAGATCTGACCAACTACAGCATTTTACATACCTTCTTCTCTTTAAGCTCTTTTTACTTACAATAACTTTGGATTTCAACTCAGTACTTTTTTGTTGCTCGATTTTATATGAATTTAGTGGACACTATCGCAGAATAGTCTCTGAGTGAAAACCTTACCACGTTGTGGCTTTAACAGTAGCGACAAGAACAAAAGTGATCTGCCTGATCACATTAATAACCTTAAAATTAGAGTAAATCAACGGTCAGTTTATTCAGACCCCATTCCCATGCTGGCAAACATTGCTCGTTAAGACATTTTTTTTTCTTTTTCTTTTTAATTTTATACATTCTAACAGGTATGAGGTAATATCTCATTATGGTTTTGATTTACTTTTCCCAGATGATTAGTGATGTATCTGCTTTCATGTACCTGTTGACTATCTTTATGTCATCTTTGAAGAAATATCTATTCAGGTCTTCTCCCCATTTTTAAATCATATTGTATGTTTTTTCCTATTGAGTTGCATGAGTTCTTTATATATTTTGGATATTAATCCCTTATCAGCCATATGATTTGCAAATATTTTGTGTGATTCAGTAGGTTATCTTTTCATCTTGTTGACTGTTTCTTTTGCTCTATATTTCAAATACCATGCTACATCGCAAAAATTATAACAAAACTTATTAGGATTACATCAAATTTACACATAAAATGTATAGAGAAATGAGCAATTGAATCAGAATTGCTCATGTGTTATTCCTTAAATTCCCTGATCAGTAGTTCTTCTTTCAGTGTTTTTTTTATTTGTATAATTGCTTTCAAAAACTGTCTGTCAATTCAGTGTAATATTCTATCAGAGATATAGTCAAATTGGTTTTTATTATGTAAATTAATACTTATGCCTGCCATATTCCATGATATAACTATCCCATACATTAAGTCAAAATTCTTGCAATATAAGTTGTAACGGACTGACTCATTAAAAGTTTGAATTTTTTGCAAGTACTCTGTAGGTTAGACCAGTTTCAGTCAGTTTTCTACTACTTTTCATGTTCTTTAAAGAAAAAACAAAACAGTTTGCACCAATATTGTATTAAGTACTATAATAAATATTCAACAGGGTATGTAGAAGAGTGGAAAAAGCAATGGGCTGGACATAACTTCGGGCTCTAGTCCAGACCTGGTATTTCTTAGATATGTGAAATTTGGTAAATAATGTAATTCTTCAGATTTCTGACTGACAAAATGGAATTTTGATATGGTTGTTTTCCAAGGACCCTTCCATCCCCATATTCTATGATTCTACTTTGTAGGCAGATCTTTTCACACAAACTTCTTCAGGAAAATTTGCCAGTCTAATTGAAACCTGACACATCTAAAGCCATTTCAAAGCAATAAATGTAAATTTCTAAATACCTTCAAGGGCAGAAATCACTCTGCATTATATTCTGCAAAAGTAAACAATCCTATATTTCAAAATGAGGAAAAAGTAGCAATTACTATGTGTGTATGTGCAAGTTTTTTTGTTTTTTTCATTAGACAGGTGAGCAATTTAATATCCGTAACTAAGGTGCTCAGTCAGAATTTTAGGAACTTGATACTACAAAGAGGCATGTTGATATTAGCTGCAGGTGCCATATAATAAAGGAGGATCTCAGAAATGGTTTGATTTATTTTATTCTGTTTTCTACTATGGCATTTGGAATGAATAATAAGAATTTAATTTTAATTTAGCTTTGTAAATTCATTTTTACATATGGAAAATCTCCAATGTCTCTAGCATCAATATAGATGTACTTGACCAAATTTGCTTAAAAATTACTGGTGAGACTAGTCTACTGATTTGTAGGATTTTTCTTTATTTGAGCAATGCTCTATGAGATATTAAATATATATTTATGGAAGAATTAGAATTACTACATGTTTGGAAGTTTTCACTGATTTCCTGAAATCAAATGTAGAACTTAGAATCTATTATTTTCTCCCTTTAACCAGATTTCTTTTCAATATCATATTTCCAGAAATATTATAAAATAGGGAATATTGCTGTATGGTCAGACAACTATAGTCTACATGCTATCACAGAAAAATATTTATGAAATTATCTCCAAGATCTAAAATCCTATATAACCAGATTTAATATAGACCAATCCATCATTTCAAAATTAAGATGATCACTGATATAACTAGAAAATAATTTTTCTTATTTTCCAAAATGTGAAATAAAATACAATTAAATAAAATAATGCAGTCATTGAAATAAAATTGAACAAGTGTAGAAAGTTGATTGTGAAGTTTGCCATATAGTTTTCCCTAATCTTATTCCTAAAAAGATAATCACTGTTTATAGTTTAACCTATATTTATACACTCAGTTATTTTTGACTGCATATGATTGTAATATGTTTACCTATCTTAATTATTTAAATAATTTCATATAAACTGATATGCCAGAGGCTGACATATGGTCATTAAAACCCATTTTCTTTTATCCTTGGACAATGGCTAGACTACATTTCCCTGGCCATATGACTGGCTCTGGTTAATGGAATTTGGAAAGATATGGTGTAGACCATTTCTAAGCCTGGGTAATATAACAAAAGCCTCCTCTAAATTTTCTCCCACACAGCCTCACAGTCAACTGGGTGAAGGTGACTTGGAGCTAGCCACCTGTTGAAGTGCTACAGCAGGCAGTAGTCCATTTCTCCAGATGACTGACTAGAGCAGAGTGCTTCTACTACTGATGAGGAAGTGACAAGTACACTTTATGTGAGTGAAAATGAACTTTAGTTGCTATTTAACTTTTATAATATCTGGAATTATAACATCTAGAATAGAGTTTTGAATTACATTAGTATCCTTCTATTATAAATATTACCACAGTAAATATAGTCCTACAATCTCTTTCTTTGTTTTTATGTGTGTTTATATAAGATATAGTATATAGGTAGAATTGTAACTCCAAATTAAATGGAAGTGAGGTAAAAATATTGCCAAATTACACTGTAGAAGGATTATACAAAGTAATATAATGGTGAAAGCATAAGAAAATATCTATTTTTCTAAATTCTTACCAGTACTGTTTATTTTTAAAATATTTAAACTTTCTCAATCTGATATTGTAAAAATCATGTCTTTATTTGCAGTTCTTAATAGTGAGTGATAAGATATTTTTATATGTCTATTAGCTATTCTCCAATTTACTTAATTGCCTGTTTTATGTCTTACAACCATATTTTCTCTTTTTTTGACATCTTTACTGGAGTATAATTGCTTTACAATGGTATGTTAGTTTCTGCTTTATAACAAACTGAATCAGCTATACATATACATATATCCCCATATCTCTCAAGTCCATTCTCTAGTAGGTCTGCGTCTTTATTCCCGTCTTGCCCCTAGGTTCTTCATGACCATTTTTTGTTTGTTTTTAGATTCCATATATATGTGTTAGCATACGGTATTTGTTTTTCTCCTTCTGACTTACTTCACTCGGTATGACGGACTCTAGGTCCATCCACTTCACTACAAATGACTCAGTTTCGTTTCTTTTTATGGCTGAATAATATTCCATTGTATATTTGTGCCACATCTTCTTTATCCATTCATCTGTTGATGGACACATAGGTTGCTTCCATCTCTGGCTATTGTAAAGAGAACTGCAGTGAATATTGTGGTACATGACTCTTTTTGAATTATGGATTTCTCACGGTATAACAGGTGTGAGGTGGTACCTCACTGTAGTTTCAATTTGCATTTCTCTAATGATTAATGATGTTGAGCATTCTTTCATGTGTTTCTTGGCAATCTGTGTATCTTCTTTGGAGACATGTCTGTTTAGGTTTTCTGCCCATTTTTAGATTTGGTTGTTTGTTTTCTTCATATTGAGCTGCATGAGCTGCTTGTAAATTTTGGAGATTAATCCTTTGTCAGTTGCTTCATTTGCAAATATTTTCTCCCATTCTGAGGGTTGTTTTTTTTTTTATCTTCTTGCTGTGATTTATGTCATAGTGTGTTCTGCCTATGTTTTCCTCTAAGAGTTTGATAGTGTGTGGCCTTACATTTAGGTCTTTAATCCATTTTGAGTTTATTTTTGTGTATGGTGTTAGGGAGTGTTCTAATTTCATTCTTTTACATGTAGCTGTCCAGTTTTCCCAGCACCACTTATTGAAGAGGCTGTCTTTTCTCCACTCTGTATTCTTGCCTCCTTTATCAAAGATAAGGTGACCATATGTGCGGGGGATTACCTCTGGGCTTTTATCCTGTTCCATTGATCTATATTTCTGTTTTTGTGCCAGTACCATACTGTCTTGATTACTGGAGCTTTGTAGTATAGTTTGAGGTCAGGAAGCCTACTTCCTCCAGCTCCGTTTTTCTTTCTTGAGATTGCTTTGGCTATTCAGGGTCTTTTGTGTTTCCATACAAATTGTGAGATTTTTTGTTCTAGTTCTGTGAAAAATGCCAGTGGTAGTTTGATAGGGATTGCATTGAATCTGTAGATTGCTTTGGGTAGTAGAGTCATTTTCACAATGTTAATTCTTCCAATCCAAGAACATGGTATATCTCTCCATCTGTTTGTATCACCTTTAATTTCTTTCATCAGTGTCTTACAATTTTCTGCATACAGGTCTTTTGTCTCCTTAGGTAGGTTTATTCCTAGATATTTTATTCTTTTTGTTGCAAT
>NC_041233.1:41530881-41531524 GCF_002837175.3 Physeter macrocephalus
GTGTATCACATTGATTGATTTGCATATACTGAAGAATCCTTGCATTCCTGGGATAAACCCCACTTGGTCATGGTGTATGATCCTTTTAATGTGCTGTTGGATTCTGTTTGCTAGTAGTTTGTTGAGGATTTTTGCATCTATGCTCATCAGCGATATTGGCCTGTAGTATTCTTTCTTTGTGACATCTTTATCTGGTTTTGGTATCAGGGTGATGGTGGCCTTGTAGAATGAGTTTGGGAGTGTTCCTCCTTCTTCTATATTTTGGAAGAGTTTGAGAAGGATAGGTGTTAGCTCTTCTCTAAATGTTTGATAGACTTCGCCTGTGAAGCCATCTGGTCCTGGGCTTTTGTTTTTTGGAAGATTTTTAAATCACAGTTTCAATTTCATTATTTGTGATTGGTCTGTTCATATTTTCTATTTCTTCCTGGTTCAGTCTCGGAAGGTTGTGCATTTTTAAGAATTTGTCCATTTCTTCCAGGTTGTCCATTTTATTGGCAGTGTCAGTTGTTACTTCTCCTTTTTCATTTCTAATTCTATTTACTTGAGTCTTCTCCCTTTTTTTCTTGATGAGTCTGGGTAATGGTTTATCAATTTTGTTTACCTTCTCAAAGAACCAGCTTTTAGTTTTATTGATCTTTGCTAT
>NC_041233.1:41531892-41533895 GCF_002837175.3 Physeter macrocephalus
TGTGCATTGTTACGTCTCCTTTTTCATTTCTAATTCTATTGATTTGTGTCTTCTTCCTTTTTTTCTTGATGAGTCTGGCTAATGGTTTATCAATTTTGTTTATCTTCTCAAAGAACCAGCTTTCATTTGTTTTTCATTTATTTCTGATCTGATCTTTATGATTTCTTTCCTTCTGCTAACCTTGGGGATTTTTTGTTCTTCTTTCTCTAATTGTTTTAGGTGTAAAGTTAGGTTGTTTATTCGAGATGTTTCCTGTTTCTTAAGGTAGGATTGTATTACTATAGACTTCCTTCTTAGAACAGCTTTTGCTGCATCCCATAGGTTTTGGGTCTTCGTGTTCTCATTGTCATTTGTTTCTAGGTATTTTCTAATCTCCTCTTTGATTTCTTCAGTGATCTCTTGGTTATTAAGTAGTGTATTGTTTAGCCTCCATGTGTTTGTATTTTTTACAGATCTTTTCCTGTAATTGATATCTAGCCTCATAGCGTTGTGGTCGGAAAAGATACTTGAGACAATTTCATTTTTCTTAAATTTACCAAGGCTCGACTTGTGACCCAAGATATGATCTATCCTGGAGAATGTTCCATGAGCACTTGAGAAAAATGTGTATTCTGTTTTTTTTGGATGGAATGTCTTATAAATATCAATTAAGTCCATCTTGTTTAATGTATCATTTAAAGCTTGTGTTTCCTTATTTGCATGGAATATCTTATTCCATCCCCTCCCTTTCAGTCTGTATGTGTCCATAGGTCTGAAGTGGGTCTCTTGTAGACAGCATATATATGGATCTTGTTTTTGTATCCATTCAGCCAGTCTGTATCTTTTGGTGGGAGTATTTAATCCATTTACTTTTAAGGTAATTTTCGATATGTATGTTCCTATTACCATTTTCTTAATTGTTTTGGGTTTGTTATTGTAGGTCTTTTCCTTCTCTTGTGTTTCTTGCCTAGAGAAGTTCGTTTAGCATTTGTTGTAAAGCTGGTTTGGTGATGCTGAACTCTCTCAGCTTTTGCTTGTCTGTAAAGGTTTTAATTTCTCCATCAAATCTGAATGAGATCGCAGGCAAATTTTCAACTATAATCTCTTAAATATTTTTGCAGCCTGTTTCTTCTTCTCTTCTTCTGGGACCCGTATAATTCAAATGTTGGTGTGTTTAATGTTGTCCCAGAGGTCTCTGAGACTGTCCTCAATTCTTTTCATTCTTTTTTCTATATTCTGTGCTGCAGTAGTTATTTCCACTATTTTATCTTCCAGGTCACTTATCTGATCTTCTGTTCAGTTATTCTGCTATTGATCCCTTCTAGAGGAGTTTAAATTTCTTTTATTGTGCTGTTCATCACTGTTTGTTTGCTCTTTAGTTGTTCTAGGTCCTTGTTGAATGTTTCTTGTATTTCCTCCATTCTATTTCCATGATTTTGGATCATCTCTACTATCTATTTTCTGAATTCTTTTTCAGGTAGATTGCCTATTTCCTCTTCATTTGTTAGGTCTGGTGAGTTTTTACCTTGTTCCTTCATCTGCTGTGTGTTTCTCTGTCTTCTCATTTTGCTTAACTTACTGTGTTTGGGGTCTTCTTTTCATAGGCTGCAAGTTTGTAGTTCTCATTGTTTTTGTTGTTTGCCCCCAGTGGCTAAGTTTGATTTAGTGGGTTGTGTAGGCTTCCTGGTGGAGGGAACTAGTGCCTCTGTTCTGGTGGGTGAGGCTGCATATTGTCTTTCTGGTTGGCAGATCCACGGCTGGTGGTGTGTTTTGGGGTGTCTGTGGCCTTATTATGATTTTAGGCAGCCTCTCTGCTAATGGGTGGGGTTGTGTTCCTGTCTCGCTGGTTATTTGGCATAGGGTGTCCAGCACTGGAGCTTGATGGTCATTGAGTGGAGCTGGGTCTTGGTGTTGAGATGGAGATCTCTGGGAGATTTTCACCGTTTGATTTTACGTGGAGCTGGGAGGTCTCTTGTGGACCAATGTCCTGAACTTGGCTCTCCCACCTCAGAGGCACAGCCCTG
>NC_041233.1:41537629-41551764 GCF_002837175.3 Physeter macrocephalus
TAACCTTATGGGGATTACCTTGTGTGTTATTTGTTGTTTTTCCCTTGCTGCTTTGAATATTTTTTCTTTGTATTTAATTTTTGATAGTTTTACTAATATGTGCCTTGGCCTGTTTCTCCTTGGATTTATCCTGTATGGGACTCTCTGTGCTTCCTGGACTTGATTAACTATTTCCTTTCCCATAGCAGGCAAATTTTCAACTATAATCTCTTAAATATTTTTGCAGCCTGTTTCTTCTTCTCTTCTTCTGGGACCCGTATAATTCAAATGTTGGTGTGTTTAATGTTGTCCCAGAGGTCTCTGAGACTGTCCTCAATTCTTTTCATTCTTTTTTCTATATTCTGTGCTGCAGTAGTTATTTCCACTATTTTATCTTCCAGGTCACTTATCTGATCTTCTGTTCAGTTATTCTGCTATTGATCCCTTCTAGAGGAGTTTAAATTTCTTTTATTGTGCTGTTCATCACTGTTTGTTTGCTCTTTAGTTGTTCTAGGTCCTTGTTGAATGTTTCTTGTATTTCCTCCATTCTATTTCCATGATTTTGGATCATCTCTACTATCTATTTTCTGAATTCTTTTTCAGGTAGATTGCCTATTTCCTCTTCATTTGTTAGGTCTGGTGAGTTTTTACCTTGTTCCTTCATCTGCTGTGTGTTTCTCTGTCTTCTCATTTTGCTTAACTTACTGTGTTTGGGGTCTTCTTTTCATAGGCTGCAAGTTTGTAGTTCTCATTGTTTTTGTTGTTTGCCCCCAGTGGCTAAGTTTGATTTAGTGGGTTGTGTAGGCTTCCTGGTGGAGGGAACTAGTGCCTCTGTTCTGGTGGGTGAGGCTGCATATTGTCTTTCTGGTTGGCAGATCCACGGCTGGTGGTGTGTTTTGGGGTGTCTGTGGCCTTATTATGATTTTAGGCAGCCTCTCTGCTAATGGGTGGGGTTGTGTTCCTGTCTTGCTGGTTATTTGGCATAGGGTGTCCAGCACTGGAGCTTGATGGTCATTGAGTGGAGCTGGGTCTTGGTGTTGAGATGGAGATCTCTGGGAGATTTTCACCGTTTGATTTTACGTGGAGCTGGGAGGTCTCTTGTGGACCAATGTCCTGAACTTGGCTCTCCCACCTCAGAGGCACAGCCCTGATGCCTGGCTGGACCACCAAGAGCCTGTCATCCACACGGCTCAGAATAAAAGGGAGAAAAAGAAAGAAAGAAAGAATAATATAAAATAAAATAACGTAAAATAAAATAAAGTTATTGAAATAAAAAATAATTAAAAATTTTTTAAAGTAATTTAAAAAAAAGAAAGGAAGAGAGAGCAATCAAACCAAAACACAAATCCACCAATGATAACAAGTGCTAAAAACTGTACTAAAAAATAAACACACACACACACACACACACACACACACAAATGGACATACAGAACCCTAGGACAAATGGTAAAAGCAAAGCTCTACAGACAAAAATCACACAAAGAAGCATACACATACACACTCACAAAAAGAGAAGAAGGGAAAAATATATGTATATTGTTGCTCCCAAAGTCCACCTCCTCAATTTGGGATGATGTGTTGTCTATTCAGGTATTCCACAGATGCAGGGTAAATCAAGTTGATTGTGGAGATTTAATCCGCTGCTTCTGAGGCTGCTGGGAGAAATTTCCCTTTCTCTTCTTTGTTCGCACAGCTCCTGGGGTTCAGCTTTGGATTTGGCACTGCCTCTGCGTGTACGTCCCCTGAGGGCATTTGTTCTTCACTCAGATAGGACGGGGTTAAAGGAGCAGCTGATTCGGGGGCTCTGGGTCACTCAGGCCTGGGGGAGGGAGAGGTACGGAGTTACGGGCCAGCCTTCGGTGGGAGAGGCCAGCGTGACGTTGCACCAACCTGATGTGCTGTGTGTTCTCCCAGGGAAGTTGTCCCTGGATCACTGGACCCTGGCAGTGGCGGGCTGCACAGTGTCCCAGGATGGGAAGTGTGGATAGTAACCTGTGCTTGCTCACAGGCTTCTTGGTGGTGGCAGCAGCAGCCTTACCTTCTCATGCCCGTTTCTGGGGTCCTTGCTGATAGCCGCGGCTCGCACCCGTCTCTGGAGCTCCTTTAAGCAGCGCTCTTAATCCCCTCTCTTCGCGCACCAGGAAACAAAGAGGTAAGAAAAAGTCTCTTGCCTCTTCGGCAAGTCCAGACTTTTTCCTGGACTTCCTCCAGGCTAGCTGTGGAGCACTAGCCCCCTTCAGGCTGTGTTCACACAGCCAACCCCAGTCCTCTCCCTGGGATCCGACCTCCGAAACCAGAGTTTCAGCTCCCAGCCCCCACCCATCCCATTGGGTGAGGAGACACGCCTCTCGGGCTGGTGAGTGCTAGTCGGCACCCATCCTCCGTGTGGGAATCTCTCCGCTTTGCCCTCCACACCCCTGTTGCAGGGCTCTCCTCCGCCACCCACAGTCTCCGCCCACAAAGGGGCTTCTAGTGTGTGGAAACCTTTCCTCCTTCACAGCCCCCTCCCACTGGTGCAGGTCCAGTCCCTATTCTTTTGTCTCTGTTTTTTCTTTTTTTCTTTTGCCCTACCCAGGTATGTGGGGAGTTTCTTGCCTTTTGGGAGGTCTGAAGTCTTCTGCCAGCGTTCTGTAGGTGTTCTGTAGGAGATGTTCCACATGTAGATGTATTTCTGTTGTATTTGTGGGGAGGAAGGTGATCTCCATGTCTTACTCTTCTGCCATCTTAAGCTCCTCCTTACAACCATATTTTTATTGGGTTGATGATTTTTTTGATTTTTGCTTTATATGAGCTCTCTATATATCATGGATTAGGACTCTTTCTGTACTCGCTAATAGAAATAATTTCTAGCTTTGAGAATTTGAATAATTTTCACTAGCAAAGTTAAAAGTATGATAGATATGTCAATATTATTTTTTATGGCTAGTGAATAATAGTTTTTTTTTACCTTATGAATAGCAGTTAGGCTTCATATTTTGGCTTTCATCTGAATCTTCAAGTTAGACATAAATATTTCATAAAAACCTGGAGAAATTCTATTGGCCTTCTTATTTATTTTCCAAACATGAGCTTAAGCACATTTTAACTCACTAACTACCTGATTTATCAAAAGCGAATAAGTACAATGGGTCTTGAATTTTATATATAAATTCACAGTAACGATCTGCCAGAAGCCCACTCCATCTTCTTTCTTTTATTAACGTCATCCTTGGGAATTCTTTTAAAATAAGTGGAAATCATTGGCTACACTCTTTATCTTATGTGTACATTCACTTTAGTAATTTCTGGGGAATAACTATGACAATTCGACTGCTGTACTCCTTTCTAATATGTGATTTTCTAAAATCCCTCATGTTGAATTAAACCTACTTTTCCTGCATAAGAAAGAACCCAACAAGAGAGAATATCTGATCCACTCTTTTCATGTAATTAGCCTTCGTGTTTGAAGGTTATCCTGCCTGCTTTGGAACCCTTAAAATCAAAGTCTATATATTCTTACTGTGACTTTTAAGGAGGGATAATTTTTGTAGTGGATATTTTCTGTGAATTTTAGAAAATACAAAGCGATCTTGGTTATGGGGTGTAAGAATCAGGAAAACAGAGACTGCTAACAAGCCAGGGATTTTCTGTATCTGAAAATAGAATTCAAGCAAGGCATAAACTTCAACGTGTGTCAAAAGCTCACACTTAAATATGTTTGAAAATTCCAAATAGATGGCAAATTGGTCAAAATAGCTTTGCCATGTCTAAGGCTCTCTGAAGTATATAGAAATGTAGAGTCTGGCATTCACAATTCTCTCAACTTCAAAACCTTCAGGGTGATTTTACACTAACACTTTTCTTCGTTAATGACTGAGATACAAAGTTAAACATAACTTAGAAAATGTTTTTTGGAGAAAGGAAAATGCTTTATATTTGGGGACATTTCTAAGCAAAAAGAGGCTTCAGTGCATCAAAATTTCAAAAAACAAGATAGAGCATTGTTAAAAAGCCTAATTATAAGTGAGTTTGGTATACATTAAAGCACTTAAAATTAGAATGGAACAATGCAATCTTAGTCTAAACAAATTACTGTTCCAAGTCTAATGCATTATTCCACCGATTGCCCATAAAAAGGTTTTATAAATTGCTGGCTCTGTGTAAGCTTTGCTAAGATAAGATATAAACTCAAATTTGCAGAAATGGTTTTGTTCCCTTTGTTATAAAGCTAATATTATTTGCTATACCAAATTATAATCTTTGTCTCTATTTCAGCCCATTGAGTTGCTTCTCTCCATCTGTAGATGTATTAAAAAAAAAAGATATTTGTCCTCGTATGCTGAATATACATGGTAGAACAGAGACAGGATGAATAGAATTGCATTCTCCTTTGAAAAATGGGAAAGCATGTGGGGTATATATTAGTCACTGGTTTGTAGGAACTCAGATATTTCACTAAGAAAACTTTGAAAGGATCCCCCCCTACTAGTGATTAGAAATATTTTACTGGGAAAGAATTCCTAGTCCCTTGTCCTGTGTGGCCTTTTGTACTGTCCATAGGAAATTTTAATATTTTCCGTGACCCTCCTTAGCCATATTTGAAAATGGCATTGAGGGATTTTTTCTGTAGAGGGTTGCAGGCTGAAAAATCATGTTAAGTCTCAATGTGGCAAAAGTTATTTTTATTAAAGTCCAGAATATACGTTGTTTAGTAGTTAGCCTAAAATTGAATGGATATCTTATGTATTTGAATCCAATCAGTTACTTATATCAATTTCAGTATTTTCAGTTTTTTTTCTTATAGACATCCTCCTAAGATTTGCTGTATATCTTTGCTCTTTCATCACAAAGCCTACAAGTTTCGTGGGAATGCCACAACTTTTAGTCTATTTTTTGGAGTCATCTTACAATTGAAAGAATTTATGTTACCACTTCAGGTCATTCAGGGGTTTAATCATTGGTGTGATGGACATACCCTTGATTTCATCCTGTCTTTAAGGCTGACTTTGGATTAAACCTTGTTGGTCAAAGCAGTTCTGTTTATTTTTTTTATCTTTTGAGGTTGAGAAGCAGTTGTCTCTTTCAGTCTTACATGTCCCTGAATTTGTAGACTCTCTTTATTCCCTTTCATAACTATTTGCAAAGTCAGACATTTTATTTCTGCGCTTAGCTCTTTCTAATACTAATTTACCAAACACCGTCAACAGCAATCAACTGACAGTACTATATATTTAACTACTGTTACTGTTAAAACTATTTCACATTGTATTTTCTTCTCATATGATAAAAGTTCATAAGTAAATGGTCTGTCTTCTGAGTTAATAGAATGGCAGCTTTTCCAGATAGGTCACCTTTGCATAGCACAAATGTCACTCTTTCAGACTTTGAGAACAATGTACTTATCAACTGCTGTATGACTCCTAAGTGAAGGGTTTATGGTGTGTGGGGTGTTCGTGTGTGTGTGTGTGTGTGTGTGTGTGTGTGTGTGTGTGTGTGTGACAGAGAGAGAGGGAGAGAGACGGCAACACTTTACTTCCACAGTCAATTATTTTTATCATCAGGATAAGTTATATTATGCTGTGACTTTATCTCTTAGTGCTGTTTTAGAACAAATGTTTATTCCTCACTTGTGCTACATGGATATCATAAATTTGCTAGGGGCTGGGCTCAGTGGTCTCTCTACTTTGGCCTAATGGTTAATCATGATCTGTATCATTCCTGTTCTATTGGCAGAAGGTAAAGGAAAGCATGCCAAATTCAACGTCATATTTTTCCTTGATAATATATAGTATTTGATTATATTTATATTATATAATTATATATAGTACTATATTAAAATATACATAATTATATATTATTATATAAAATTATAATAATATGACATATCCTGGATATTCTTTACCTCATATATGAGTTCTGTCTGCATTTTTGTAGCTTTCTTAGACTTTTTGAAATATAAAATTATGTCATTTTTCATAAAGGTAGTTTTATATATTTTTCCAACGTGTAGGCCTTTGATTCACTTTTCTTATCTTATTGCACTTTTTAGGATCCCAGCACAATGTTTAACAGAATGGAGAGGGTGGCTCTTCTTACTATGAGCCTAGAGAGAATGAATGTAGTATTTCATTATTATATTTAGTTGTAGTGTTATTGTTTTTTATCTTTAATTCTCTAAATAAATACTACTTGTTTGTGGTGTAGGTTTCATATATTACTGGATACTTGTGCATGGTATATAATACTCTTCATATATTATTGGATATGTTTTGATAAAACATTTTAAATGAGTTGTTTCATATTTGAATAGAATGCATTTTTATTTTGAAACTAAAATATTTGAGCCGTTTTTAGCCTTATTGAAGTATATTGGACAAATAAAATTGTAATATATTTAAACTGTATAATGGGATGATTTGATATACATATACATTATGAAAGGATTCCCACCATCAAGTTATTAAGTTAACTCACATCCATTACCTCACATATTTACTTCTTTTTTTTTAGTGATAGATTTTTAGGTTTATGTTTATGTGAAATATTGGTGTGTAGCTTTCTTCTAATGTAAATCTTTGGTTAACCTTGTTATATAGGAAACACTGACCTCATAAAGTAATGTGGAAAATAGCCTTCCTTTTTTGTGAAATAGTTTTCTAAGCTTTCAGTTATTATTATTTTTTTAATAATATTTTTTAAAATAATAATTAAAAAAATTATTTGGTGAAATTCACCACTGAAACCATCTGAACGTGGAAACTTCTTTGCAGGAAGGCTTTTAACTTCAACTTTAATTACTTTAATAAATATAGGAATATTCATGTTTTCTATTTATTTTGTGTTAGGTTGATAACATGTGTCTTTCCAGAAATTTGTCCATTTCATTTAGATTATCAATTTGTAGACATGCATCTGCACCATATTCCCTTCAATTATTTTAATGGATATGAGACCTCTGTTGATGGTCCATATTTCATTCATAGGTCACTTTTATACTACTGGCAACTGAGGTTCTTCGTCTTCATTCCATTTCACAGTTTGAGACTTTTTTTTTTCCCCTGAGAGAAACAGTGATAAGAAATAGCCTTATGCTTGAACTCAGTGAATCTTAGGCCCTTTAATTATTTCCTTTAAAGTTTTCTTGTAAACCAAACACTTATTTTGTTCTTGTTGTTGTTCATTTCTTGTCTTAGATTTTAGCATAGACAGCTTGAAGAAGCAAGTAGCTACTTTCTGTTTTCTGCCTGAAAATCCCCCCCAGAAATATCCATGCTTATTAGATACTTATTCTATGAAATGATGACAGTTTATACAAATTTCTGCCATTACAAAATAATGATCTCTTTTCCCAGCCTCCATGAACATTTTCTTCCATTCTCTTTAAATCTCTTACCAGCCATGTCATCAGGTCACTTCCAGATGTTACTGATTGCCTAATCCCAAAACCACTACAAATCATTTTAGTTTTTTTACAGTGGAATTGTGATTTTGGTGATGAATACTGTTTTAGTATCTTTTGCTGCATAGCAAATAATCCTCAAAGTCACCACATGGGTGACATTATTATCTCTCTTGGTTATAGGAGTTAATGATTTCAACTAGCTTTTTCACTTGGCTAGCTTGGGCTTCCTCACAGCTGGAGATCTCAGGGTAGATGTACTTTTTACATTATGGCTAGTATCTTATGATCTAGTTACAGAAATCATGCAGCATCACTTATAGTGTACTCAGTTGAACAAAGCAATCACAAGTCAGCTCAGATTCAAGTAATTGGGGGCATAGACTCTACCTTTCAGTGAGGTGATAACTTGAATGCATAGGGAGGAAAGAAAGTGATGGTGGGAAAATACTAAATTTACTATATTATATACCTATATGATATATTATATCCACATAATGTATACATATTTGTACGTATATGTATATGTGTGTATATATGTACAGTATATATATATTATGTATGGTTGTGTATATACACACACATACACACACACACAAGGTATCATTCCATAATTCTCAAGAATTCTTCATCGTTAAGGGGTTTAGATATTATTTTTAGCTTCTCCTGTGAATAATTTACCTGTAGACTTAACAGGGAAGGGATATTAAAGAGATCAATTATGAATCACTTTTCTTAAATCAACAGTATGACAATCAGGATAGAAAAAAATTATCACCCTAACCAAAAATGATGACAAACTGGTAACAAATAAGTAGAGAAATGTCAAAATTAGTTTGATGGAGAATAATATGTATCAATTAATATACTCTAAATATCTATTAGATACTTAATATGTGCAAGCATCTCTGCTAAGCACTCATTAGAAATTCTGTTTTATTTAGGTTTGTAAAGAGACACTAAATATTTGACTGTTGATTTTGAGTTACAACAGAAAAGTGCTTTATATAGGCTCTTCCAGACACTTATGGGACAAATTATTGCTTTCAATGAAATCTGTTCCAAAAACTCATGGTGATATTTATAGTATTAGATGGAAACTATTTCTTTTTGGTAACCTGTTGTGCAAGCATTCCATAATATTTACTTATTGGAATAGTTTCAATTAATGGAGAATATATGTAACAAACATCAAATTGGAAGAATAGATGTTAATGCTAAACATCCAACAGAAGTTTCCTTCTGTTCATATATGTACATATATATGTATATATACACACATATACATATTCTCCATAAAATTCATGTTCAAACTAAGGAATAATTACAGGGAGGGAGAAGCTCTTTATGCTCAGGACCCAGAGCTATTCCTATATGAATATATGAATATATTGCTTCCTATATGAATATATTCATGTGATATCAATCCTTCCTTTTCCTTCCTCAAGGCACAATATACTCTATGGGGGAAAAATGGTGTGTTTGCTATAGCAAAACAACTTTAAAGACAAGTTATTTAACTTATACACTCTCATTTCCAGCTAGATAGTCTACATAAAATGGACTGCTCCTATATAGTAGCTCTGAATTTTTCAGATGTCATCATTTTCTTTTGTTTTCACACCTGCCTTAATATAGTGTCCTCTCCCCACTTTCAGAAGTCATTAGCTTGTCAATTTCTGTGCAGATATTATGTACTCAAAACTTGACTAGATCTTTGTCTGAGTGTGCTAATGAATCACCTCTAATAACATTGACATTGAGTAGGGGGTTTAGCTTTTTTCTAAATAATAGAACTAAAGTTCTTGCAGTAGATATTTAAGCAAGAAAATGTGAAAAATATTGATCCAGTGGTTATAATTGCTAACATTTAAGGTTACCAAAGATGTTAACAGAAGCTCTTTGGATAAAGATCTTTAAAACTAGGTTTAAATTCCTGATATTTCAGTCTAGTAAGAAAAAGAGCAGGAAGTTATATAACATGCAAAGAATGTTCTTCTTCATTTGAAAGATTTATTTTCTGATAATAACTTCTACTACACCTGACTGTATTTGAAAAGTTCTTTACCTTGGAAGCTTGGCAAAGTGTGGCAGCAATGGGTAATTGGGATCTTTAAAGCATTTTTATTGCTGCAATTGAAGGAAAACTAGCAGGAAAAAACAAAATACTGAATGCTGATTTGCAGACTTCGGTTAAATTCAAAAAAAAATTTTTAAGACCCTTCCTATTTCTTAGTTTATTGAGTTAATCTAGTAGAGTTATATGAAAATTTGATTAGATGATCAACATATTGTTATGAGAAAGCTGAAGGAGAGTTTACACAAAAACAGAAAGTGATGAGTGTGTTTGATATTGGTGGTGGGTTATTCTTTCAACTGACGTTGCATGGAACATTATGTATATTTAGGTATCTATTTTTAAAGTACCTTTTACAATTATTAATAAACATATATCTTGGTGTCATTGACTTAACTACTGGAGATGATATCAAAGTGAAGACAGCGTAAGTTAAGCCTTTGTCTACTACTCATGTTAGGAAGCCATATCAAAAGACAGTTTCCTATTTATATCATTTAAACCACATTTTGACAGATATCTTTTTTCTCTAAGGAATATCCTTTTCCCTAAACAATTTGGAAGGCTGTTCAACTTTATTTTTGTTTGTTTGTTTTGTTTAAATTTTATTGAGAAATAATTGACAAATATAATTTCCTGTATTTAAAGTGTACAACATGATGATTTGATATGCATATACATTGTGGAATGATTACCAAGATCAGGGTAATTAACACATTCATCACATAGCTAACTCTTTTTTTTTTTTTTTTTTTTTTTTTTTTTTTTGTGGTATGCGGGCCTCCCTCTGTTATGGCCTCTCCCGTTGCGGAGCGTAGGCTCCGGACGCACGGGCCCAGCCGCTCCGCGGCATGTGGGATCCTCCCAGACCGGGGCACGAACCCGGTTCCCCTGCATCGGCAGGTGGACGCGCAACCACTGCGCCACCAGGGAAGCCCCGCTAACTCTTTTTTTTAATGTGATGAGAATGTTTAAGATCTATTCTCAGCAATTTTCAAATATATACAATACCATATTAAATATAGTCACCATGCTGTACATTTGATCCTTAGGACTTAATCTTCTTACAGCTGAAAATTTGTACCTTTGACCTACATCATCCCATTTAAGTGCCCCCCCCAACCCCAGCTCCTGGCAGTCATCATTCTGTTCTCTGTTTCTATGAAATTAGCTTTTTTTTCCTTTTAGATTCTACATATAAATGATACCACACAGCATTTGTCTTTCACCACCTGGCTTATTTAACTTAGCACAATGCCCACCAACTCCATCCATGTTGTCACAAATAGCAGGATATCCTTCTTTTTTTATGGTGGAATAATGTTCTATTATGTATATATGTATACATATGTATATGCTTGTGTGTATACGCACACACACACACACACATCACATTTTCTTTATCCACACACACATATTACATTTTCTTTATCCATTCATTTATTGAGGGACATTTATGTTGCTTGCATATCTTGGCTGTTGTGAACAGTGGTACAATGAACATGGGTGTGCAGATATTTCTTCAAGGTATTAATTTCACTTCCTATAAATATATACCCAGGAGTGGGATTGCTGATTCATATGGTAGTTCAGTTTTTAATTTTTTGAGGAAACGCCATACTGTTTTCCATACATAGCTTTCAGTTTATTGATTTTTTTCCTTTACTGTACTAGCTTCTTGGCTTGATGAGTCCCACTTGTTTATTTCAGCTTGTGTGCGTTTGCTTTTCATGTCTAGCACAATTGCCCCAGGTTGTATCTCATGTAACTTATTATATAAAACCAAAGAAATCCAATTTCAAAGAAGAAAGGTTTGCATTTTGCAAAAGATTAAAATAATTGTGTACCATCAAACTCTGCTTCGAGCTCTGATGAAGCAACTGGTATCAGAAGGAATATTTTCCCTGGGAACAACTATAAAAACTGGATTAAAAAACATAAACAGGGCTTCCCTGGTGGCACAGTGGTTGAGAGTCTGCCTGCCAATGCAGGGGACACAGGTTCGAGCCCTGGGCTGGGAGGATCCCACATGCCGTGGAACAACTAGGCCCGTGAGCCACAACTACTGAGCCTGCGCATCTGGATTTTGTGCTCCGCAACAGGAGAGGCTGCGACAGTGAGAGACCCATGCACCGCGATGAAGGGTGGCCCCCATTTGCCGCACCTAGAGAAAGCCCTCACACAGAAACGAAGACCCAGCACAGCCAAAAATAAATAAATAAATTTAAAAAAAAGATGCCTCTCTTTAGATATCTATTAAAAAAAAACCCCACAATCATACTAACAAAATAAGAAAGAGAACGTTGAAGGTACAGAGAACAACAAAGGCAGCAAGATTTGAGGGGGCGAAGAAAGGAGATTATTTTCCTCATGGGATATTTGTCAACTCACTTAAAGGGGCACAACTTGAAGAGAAAGCAGCAATTAGGACTTGCAAAAATCTCACTAGATAGGGGGGAGGTAAAAAGGTGAAATAATTTTGCAAAGTTTCGAATTAGTTGATTTTTAGGTCATCCAAAGAGGATTGTTCTGGGCGCGTCTCACTTAATCAGGTGGATGCCTCTATAACTTAATTAAGTTTCTATTTGAAGTGGGAAACTCTTGTTGTCTTGAAGAAGGCAGTACCCAAGTAGTGGAAGCCCACATGGAAAAAACTACCAAAGACTCTAGGAATATTGAGCATCCTTTAGGATGAGGGCAGTCTCTTTTTGATAGCCAGCAAAATGCCTCAGTCATACAGACACAAAGAAATAAATTATTCTAACAACCTGAATGAACTTGGAAGTGAATTCTTCCTCAGTCAAGCCTCTAGATGAGAGCACAATCTGGCCAACAACTTGCATTCTTGTGTGACTGTGAGCAGAGGAACCCACTATAAGCATTCTTAGAATCCTGACACAAGCAAATTGTGAGATAGTAGAGTGTTGTCACAGCCCCCTAGTGTGGTAATTTATTACATACTGATAGGAATCTAAGAAAGCATTTGTCAACACATATGCTGTGTATGCATGGAGTCAGAATCAGAGAAATTAAGCAGAAAATCATTGTCAAGAAACCAAAATATTGATTCTCACGGTGTTGGGAAATGAAAAATTGGAATTCAGAGCCTACCAAGAAGAAGAGACTAAGGACATTACACAGACTTTCAGGGTTTGTTTTTTTTTTTAAATCTTTTTTCTTTTTAAAGCTATTTCCAATGGGAGAACAAGAAAAAGGGGGGGGGGAACTTTTTGATAACAGTTGTGGTTTTATTGCATCCAATGCATCAATAAATGAATTTAAGCCCAAGCCTCTATACGCCCAAACTCGACTCGCCCAGCCTGGGCCACCTGACCCTTTACAGTGTGTTGAAAACATAACCACCCTTCTGAGCCCTCACAGATCTGGCAGCTCCTGAGAAGATACTACTGGTTGGCCTTGTTCTGTTCAGGCATCTGAGGTAAGAAGGAAGGGCTAGAGGAGCACCTTGCCCAGCCTCCACCATGGTGGCAGGCATATAAACACAGGTAATTTATAAATAGAAGTCCAGGTATCAGCTGAAAACAACCATAGGAAAGGGTGAAGACCAGAGTACAATATCGTTAAATTGCTGAGAAGAATATGTGCAATGGAAAATTTCATAATATAGCCTTCAAAAATGAATGATGTCATACATTGTTTCCTACATCATAAATAGTTTACTTACTATGGTATTATTTTCTGCTTCCTCCTACTAGATTGTAGTGGGAAGAAATGTGGATGCTGCTTTGAGAGCAGACATCTTTTTTGTTTTTATGTTGTTTTGTTTTTATCCCTATATCCCCAGGGTTTAAGATATTGCTCTTTGGTAAGGTCTCCTCTCTCCTTTTATCATAATACATTATTACACTAAAAATCACATGAGTATGAATTTTGTGAGGATTATTTTCTTCCTCTTTGAAGTTTCCTTTATGATGTGACTCTTTCTAGTTTACAAGTATGTTTGATGGTGATAAAAAGCATTTGAATATAGAAATTTCTATCCTTCTGAGTCATGGTTCTCAAATGTCAGTGTATATTAAAATAACCAGAGAAGCTTGGAAAAATTTTAAATTCCTATGCCAAATATTGATTATGACTGAAGTAGGGCCAAGTAATCTGAACAATGATTGTACAAACCATGTAATTCTGATGAAGTGGTCACTGGACAGTATAAAGGGAATTCAGTCATCAAGGAATGGCCCACAGCTGTATAACCATCTCCCAACAACTGATAAATATCCCTACATTTTAAATTTTTTTTAGTTTCAGTTCTTTTCTTTTTAAATTGGGGTATAGTTGTTTTACAATGCTGTGTTAGTTTCTACTGTACAGCATTTTTAAAAATAGTAAAAATGTACCACATTTGCAGGGTGCCTTTAAATGGGATAGATTAAAACAGTGAAAGAATATTTGATTTCTACTGCATTTAATTATTCCTCATATTGATTTATGCTATGACTACATTTAAATTAACCATATAGGGGCTTCCCTGGTGGCGCAGTGGTTGAGAATCCGCCTGCCGATGCAGGGGATACGAGTTTGTGCTCCGGTCTGGGAAGATCCCACATGCCGCGGAGCGGCTAGGCCTGTGAGCCATGGCGGCGCCTGCGCGTCCGGAGCCTGTGCTCTGCAACGGGAGAGGCCACAACAGTGAGAGGCCCGCGTACCGCAAAAAAAAAAAAACAAAAAAAAAAACTA
>NC_041233.1:41551797-41619042 GCF_002837175.3 Physeter macrocephalus
AAAAAAAAAAAAAAAAACTAACCATATAATTTCTAAGTTCACTGGCAAATTTTTTTCTTTACTTTGCCTCATGTTCATCTATAAATTAAATTTGTTGTACATTCAGCTATAAACTTGGCAACTTATCCCAAATGGCATTATTTTGAGTTGATAATTAAAATGCAGTCATTTATTTTCCAGAGAATACCAGTGACTGGTACATTCAATCTAAATAGAGTCCTGTCAAGACTGCTTTATCTGCATTCGCACAATTCAGACTCTCATATCATTTTAGGCAGCAGCTCCCAAAGTCCTTATGCTTTACTTTTTAGGCTAAATCCCTCTTTATGTGAACCAATAAAGACTGTAATGAATTTTTATTTTCAGAAAAAGGAAGATGTGTAGATGTAGAGAAATTTAATGGTAAATAATAATAATGAGAGCAGAAATAATAGTAATAATCATAAAAATAATTGCAAACATTTTTAGAGGTATTTATATGTGCTACATAGATACACAGATATTTAATCCTCTCTATAGCCCAATGTGGTAGATAAAAGTTTTCATATTTTATAGAAAACGCAATTTGAGATTAGAGAGGTTAAGTGAGTTTCATAAAATTTTATACCTAGGATTTAGTAGATTCACAGACAGAGCTAGTACTTTTAATCACTATGCTGCCATCTTTCATTTGTTGCTACATGCCAAATATATATTACAAATTTGAGGGAACTGTATTTCACTGAGTGCCTTGCCAGCAGTATTCTGGTTTCCATTCAGCTAATGTGAGGTACTCTTCAGATATTTTAAAGGCATAAGAAAAGCAGAAGCTATTTTTTCCCTCCCACAGCCCAGTGGATAGTTGGTGGAACATTGTTGATGCAAGATTTTGCTTTTTTAAATCTTTTTTTATTTTTGTCTGCATTGGGTCTTCATTGCTGCATGTAGGCTTTCTCTAGTTGAGGCAAGCGGGGGCTTCTCTTTGTTGTGGTGCCCGGGGTTCTCATTGCGGTGGCTTCTCTTGTTGCAGAGCACAAGACTCTAGGTGCATGGGCTTCAGTAGCTGTGGCACACGGGCTCAGTAATTGTGGCTCATGGGCTCTAGAGAGCAGGCTCGGTAGTTGTGGCACACAGGCTTAGTTGCTCCATGGCATTTGGATCTTCCTGGACCAGGGCTCGAACCCATGACCCCTGCATTGGCAGGCAGATTCTTAACCACTGTGCCACCAGGGAAGTCCCTCAAGATTTTGCTTTGATATCAGTTGTTTGGTAAAAATAATTCCTCTTGGGGCTGCAGACACTTCAGATCTTTGGTAGTTTCTATCCAGGAAGACCTCCAGGGCAAATCAGAGAAAGCTAACAGATTTTTTCTGAACTTGTTCCTTCAGTCCTTCCAAGAGTATGTTAGCTTTCTATTGCTATTTAACAAATTACCGTACATTTAGCAGCTTCAAACAACAGGTATTATCTCATAGATTTTGGAGGTCAGGGGTCTGTGCACCACTTAGCCATGTCCTGTGCTCAGTCAGTGCATTGGCCAGGATGCATTCTCACATGGAGGCCCAACTGGGGAAGAGTCTAATGGGGAAGAATTCCAGGGTCATCAGGTTGATGGCATTATTTATTTCCTTGAGACTTTATGACTTACGGCCTCAACTTTTTGTGGCTCTTTGTTCTCTTAATTGGAGGCCATTCTCAGGTCCTCAAGTACCCTCATAGTTCTTAGAGGCCATCTGAAGTTCCTTGTATGTAGGCTTCTCCAACATGGCCTCTTATTACTAATCCCACAAGGAGATTCTTTCAGCCTGCCAGAATGGAGTGCTATATAATGTAACATAATGATGGGTATGACTTTCATCATCTTTGCCATGCTGTGTTGATGAGAAGCAGGTCATAGGTTTTGCCCACAGGCAGGTGGAGGGGATGAAACAAAGATGTGGATTTCAGGAGACATCAAATCATTGGCTCACCTTAGTATCTATAAAATTGTAAACACCTCTTACCTTGTATTAAATTTCTCCTTGCTTGACTGCCTCTGAGGTTTCAGTTTTTCTGATCTAACCATGCCACTGATGAAATATAGAAAGTATTTTGTCCCTAGTCAACGAATATAGTATTCAGAAACTTGCAGGTCATTTACAAGCCTAATCACATTTACTTTTTCTCTGGAAAATGTATAACAGCAGGATCATCCTTAAATACATGAAGTCGTGGTAAATAAATTGTCTTGTTTAGACAGAGCAGTCACAATAGGCGTTATTTAGCTACTTGGTACAGATAACTGGAAAACATTAACATAAAACGGTATTCAAATAATCACCTTTATTAGACCAAATTAATTCTTAGATTTGCTTATATTTAGACAAGCTTTTCTCAAAAAACTATCTTAATAAAAGATTAAGAAAAACAGATTTTAAGTATTTTTTCAATATAAAATATATTGAAATGTGTTTGCTCTTAGGTATTACATTCATAGACTTTAATTTTATCTGTTCTTCCAACTAAACTCTCCAATGATATAAGTATATATCCAGTGAGGTAGATTGAATGTAATCATTGATTGTTAGATTTGAACATATTCTTAAGCAGAATGTAATATTAAGTTTGATAGAGAAATAAGTTAAACATTAACATTTTGCATGTTTTTGGGGTGGTTATATTGCTGATTGGGAAATGTTAACAGTAATACTAACTGAAAACACACCTAAGGATTATTTTCTAACACCACATCTTAAATACTTAGGATGGTTTTACGGTACATCTTTTTGTTACCTTATGAATAAAGCTGTAGGACTCATATCTCCTTATGTGTCTCAATGATTGAATGCCTACAGTGTTCTTCTGTTGTCAAAAATTTTGTCTGAGACATGCTAATAGAAATATTTGTATAAAGCACATACCTAAGAACAACTATTTTAATGCCTACACATTAGAGATTTGGAATACTTATTTTATCCTTCTTACTTTGCCTTATTGAGTAAAAATGTAGGATTTTCATTCTCTTTTTGACTTAATGGTTAGCGCACAGATTATTTGACAGTTTGGTCATAGAGCTGCGGTAATGTGGGTAGCCTATGTCTCAGCACATATTGGTTGGTGTAAATTTCCTTCAAACTAGGAAATAGAATAACAAGAACATGTGTTCTAGCTAAATTTCTGGGGAAATTTAGCAAAGCATTTAATGATTACTTGGCCATAAATTGAAGCAAAGGGAACAGAAATTTTACAGAATAGCTTTGCAATTAATCTTTTTTGTAAATACTTGGTGTTAGGTGATTAAAAGATCATCTGCATTTTATGTCTCTTACTTCATTATTTGAGGTTTTTTATTCTAACTTTTGGCAATGACTGACTGATTCTGTGTATGTAAATGAAGATATTTTATCATCAACATAATTATTTTGCTATTTGAAAAAAAGAGTGAAGATGTAAATTGAGCTATTGTATATCAAATCAAAAATCTGCATTCTTAATTTACAAGGTCCTTTCTACGACAGAAATGTTAAAACAATATTCTTGGAGATGGAGTCAAGATGGCAGGGTGGAAAGACGTGGAGTTAGCATCTCCTCACAACAAGGGCACCTGCCAGCTGCTAGTGGGGGACTCTGATGCCTAAGGAGACGGAAGGTACCCCGAAGTGAACTGGTAGCTTGCAGGATCTTGGTTCACAAGCCCAGGTTTGGGCCAAAGTCCTGAAGTGGGAGCTCTGAATCCAAACCATTGGACTAATAGAGAACCTCAGACCCTAGGGAATATTGATCAAAGCGAGGTCACATGGAGTTCCTCATCACAACACCAAGACCCAGATCTACCCAATAGCCTACAAACTCCAGTGTTGGAAGCCTCAGGCCAAACAACCAGTAAGACAGGAATGCAATCCCACTCAAAAAAAAAAAAAAGAAAAAAAATGAGATGCAAAAAAAATATGCCACAGATAAAGGAGCAAGGTAAAAACCTACAAGACCAAATAAATGAAGAGGAAGTAGGCAATCTATCTGAAAAAGAATTCAGAGTAATAATAGTAAAGATGATCCAGAATCTCGGTAATAGAATGGAGGCATGGATTGAGAAAATACAAGAAATGTTTAACAAAGATCTAGAAGAACTAAAGAACAAACAAACAGAGATGAACAACACAATAACTGAAGTGAAAAATACACTAGAAGGAATCAATAACAGAATAACTGAGGCAGAAGAACGATTAAGTGAGCTGGAAGACAAAATGGTGGAAATAATTGCCAAGGAGCAGAATAAAGAAAAAAGAATGAAAAGAATTGAAGACAATCTCAGAGACCTCTGGGACAACACTAAATGCACCAACATTCGAATTATAGGGTTCTCAGAAGAAGAGAAGAAAAAGAAAGTGTCTGGGAAAATATTTGAAGAGATTATAGTTGAAAACTTCCCTAACATGGGAAAGGAAAGTCCAGGAAGCACAAAGAGCCCCATACAGGGTAAACCCTGGGAAAAACACACCAAGACACATATTAATCAAACTAACAAAAATTAAATTCAAAGAAAAAAATATTAAAAGTAGCAAGGGAAAAACAAAAAATCACATATAAAGGAATCCCCATAAGGTTATCAGCTGATTTTTCAGTGGAAACTCTGCAGGCCAGAAGGGAGTAGCAGGATATACTCAAAGTGATGAAAGAGAAAAACCTACAACCAAGATTACTCTACCCAGCAAGGATCTCATTCAGAGTCGATGGAGAAGTCAAAAGCTTTTCAGACAAGCAAAACCAAAGAGAATTCAGCACCATCAAACCAGCTTTACAGCAAATGCTAAAGAAACTTCTCTAAGTGGGAAACACAAGAGAAGAAAAAGACCCACAAAAACAAACCCAAAACAATTAAGAAAATGGTACATACATATCGATAATAACCTTGAATGTAAATGGATTAAATGCCCCAACCAAAAGACACAAACTGGCTGAATGGTTACAAAAACAAGACCCATATATATGCTGTCTACAAGAGACCCACTTCAGACCTAGGGACACATACAGACTGAAAGTGAAGGGATGAAAAAGATATTCCATGCAAATGGAAATCAAAAGAAAGCTGGAGTAGCAATACGCATATCAGATAAAATACACTTTAAAATAAAGACTGTTACAAGAGATAAGGAGGGACACTACATCATGATCAAGGATCAACCCAAGAAGAAGATACAACAATTATGATTGTTTAGGCACCCAACATATGAGCACCTCAATACATAAGACAGATTCTAACAACCATGAAAGGAGAAATCGACAGTAACACAATAATAGCAGGGGACTTTAACACCCCACTTACACCAATGGACATCATACAAACAGCAAATAAAGAAACAAAAGCTTAAAATGGCACAATAGACCAGATAGATCTAATTGATATTTATAGAACATTCCACCCAAAAGTGGTAGAATACACTTTCTTCTCAAGTGCACATGGAACATTCTCCAGGATAGATCACATCTTGGGTCACAAATCAAGCCTTAGAAAATTTAAGAAATTTGAAATCATATCAAGCATCTTTTCTGACCAACGCTATGAGATTGGAAATCAATTACAGGAAAAAAAAACTGTAAAAAACACAAATATATGGAGGCTAAACAGTGTGCTACTAAATAACCAAGTGATCACTGAAGAAATCAAAGGGGAAATTAAAAAAAAACATAGAAACGAATGACAACGAAATCACAACCATCCAAAACCTACGGGAAGCAGCAAAAGCAGTTCTAAGAGGGAGATTTATAGTAATACAATCTTACCTCAAAAAATAAGAAAAATCTCAAAATAAACAATCTAACCCTGCACTTAAAACAACTAGAGAAAGAAAAACAAAGAAAACCCAAAGTCAGTAGATGGAAAGAAATCATAAAGATCAGAGCAGAAATAAATAAAATAGAAACAGAGAAAACAATAGCAAAGATCAATAAAACTAAAAGCTGGTTCTTTGATAAACAAAAGATAAACAAAATTGGTAAACCCTTAGCCAGACTCATCAAGAAAAAAAAAGAGGATGCAAATCAATAAAATTAGAAATGAAAATGGAGAAATCACAACAACACTGTAGAAATACAAAGGTATATAAGAGACTACTACAGACAACTATATGCCAATAAATTGGACAACCACGAAGAAATGGACAAATTCTTGGAAAGGTACAATTTTCCAAGACTGAACCAGGAAATTCCAGGGATGCAAAGATTCTTCAATATAAGCAAATCAATCAATGGATACACCACATTAACAGATTAAGGAATAAAAACCATATGATCATCTCAATAGATGCAGAAAAAGCTTTTGAAAAAATTCAACACGTATTTATGATAAAAACTGTACAGAAACTGGGCATAGAGGGAACCTACCTCAACATAATAAAGGCCATATATGACAAACTCACAGCAAGCATCATACTCAATGGTGAAAAACTGAAAGCATTTCCACTAAGTTCAGGAGTAAGAGAAGGATGTCTACTCTTGCCACTCTTATTCAACATAGTTTTGGAAGTCCTAGCCGCAGCAATCAAAGAAGAAAAAGAAAGGAATACAAATGGGAAAAGAAGAAGTAAAACTGTCAGTGTTTGCAGATGACATGATACTATACATAGAAAATCCTAAAGATGCCACCAGAAAATTACTAGAACTAATCAATGAATTTGGTAAGGTTGCAGGATACACAATTAATGCACAGAAATCTCTGGCATTCCTATACACTAACAACAAAAAATCAGAAGAAGAAATTAAGGAAACACTCCTATTTACCATTGCAACAAAAAGAATAAAATACCTAGGAATGAACCTGCCTAAGGAGGTGAAAGACTTATACCCAGAAAATTATAAAACACTGATGAAAGAAATCAAAGATGACATAAACTGATGGAGAAATATACCATGCTCTTGGATTGGAAGAATCAATATTGTGAAAATGACTGTACTACCCAAAGCAATCTACAGCTTCAATGCAATCCCTGTCAAACTACCAATGGCATTCTTCGGAGAAAAGACAGCCTCTTCAATAACTGGTGCTGGAAAAACTGGACAGCTACATGTAAAAGAATGAAATTAGAACACTCCCTAACACCATACACGAAAATAAACTCCAAATGGATAAAAGACTTAAGACCAGACACTAAAACTCTTAGAGGAAAACATAGGAAAAACACTCTTTGACCTAAACCACAGCAAGATCTTTTTTGACCCATCTCCTAGAGTAACAGAAATAAAAACAAAAATAAACAAATGGGACTTAAAAGCTTTTGTACAGCAAAGGAAACCATAAACAAGACAAAAAGACAACTCTCAGAATGGGAGAAAATATTTGCAAATGAAACAACAGACAAAGGGATAATCTCCAAAATATACAAACAGCTCATGGAGCTCAATATCAAAAAAACAAACAATCTAGTTTAAAAATGGGTGGAAGACCTAAATAGACATTTCACCAAGGAAGACATACAGATGGCCAAGAGGCATATGAAAAGATGCTCAACATCACTAATTATTAGAGAAATGCAAATCAAAGCTACCATGAGGTATCATCTCATGCCAGTCAGAATGGCCATTATCAAAAAATCTAGAAACAATAAATGCTAGAAAGGGTGTGGTGAAAAGGGAACCCTCCTGCACTGTTGGTGGGAAGGTAAATTGATACAACTGCTATGGAAACAGTATGGAGGTTCCTTAAAAAACTAAAAATAGAACTACCATATGGCCCAGCAATCCCAGTACTCGGTATATACCCTGAGAAAACTATAATTCAAAAAGAGACATGTACCACAGTGTTCATTGTAGCACTATTTACAATAGCCAGGATATGGAAGCAACATAAACATCCATCAACAGATGAATGGATAAAGAAGTCAGAAACAGAAATATAGATCAATGGTACAGGATAGAAAGCCCAGAGAAAAACCCATGCACATATGGGCACCTAATTTACGACAAAGGAGGCAAGAACAGGATATGGAAGCAACATAAACATCCATCAACAGATGAATGGATAAAGAAGATGTGGCATATATATATACAATGGAATATTACTCAGCCATAAAAAGAAATGAAATTGAGTTGTTTGTAGTGAGGTAGATGGACATAGAGTCTGTCATACTGAGTGAAGTAAGTCAGAAAGTAAAAAACAAATACTGTATGCTAACACATATATATGGAATCTAAAAAAAAATGGTACTGATGAACCTATTTGCAGGGCAGGAATAAAGAAGTAGACAGAGGATGGACTTGAGGATATGGGGTGGGAGGGCGAAGCTGGGGCAAAGTGAGAGTAGCATCGACATATATACACTACCAAATGTAAAATAGTTAGCTGGTGGGAAGCAGCAGTGTAGCACATGGAGATTGGCTTGGTGCTTTACGATGACCTAGAGGGGTGGGATAGGGAGGTTGGGAGGGAGGCTCAAGAGGGAGGGATATGGCGACATGTGTATGCATATGGCTGACTTGCTTTGCTGTGCAACAGAAACTAACATAGTATTGTGAAGCAATTATACTCCAATAAAGATCTATTAAAAAAACATTTAAAAAAAATTCTTAATTGTAGTCAAAAGTGAGATAACTTGAATTTTTGAATAAAATTCATTTCTACATTATTTTTTTAACAAACACATTTTAAACAATATAGCTTTTTTAAAATGAAAAAAATTTATTTAAATGTGTATTTATTTATTTAATACATCTTTATTGGAGTATAACTGCTTCACAATACTGTGTTAGTTTCTGTTGTACAACAAAGTGAATCAGCCATATGTATGCATAATCCCCATATCCCCTCCCTCTTGAGCCTCCCTCCCAACCTCCCTATTCCCCCCTTCTAGGTCATCGCAGAGCACCGAGTTGATCTCCCTGTGCTATGCTGCTGCTTCCCACAAGCTATCTATTTTACATTTGGTAGTGTATATATGTCCATGCTACTCTAACTTCGACCCAGCTTCCCCCTCCCCCCACCGGTGTCCTCAAGTCCATTCTCTATGTCTACCTCTTTATTCCTACCCTGCAACTAGGTTCATCAGTACCTTTTTTTTTTTTTTTTAGATTCCATATATGTGTTACCATATGGTATTTGTTTTTCTCTTTCTGACTTACTTCACTGTATGACAAACTCTATGTCCATCCACCCCACTACAAATAACTCAATTTCATTTCTTTTTATGGCTGAGTAATATTCCATTGTATATATGTGCCACATCTTCTTTATCCATTCATCTGTTGATGGACATTTATGCTGCGTCATATGGTAGTTCTATTTTTAGTTTTTTAAGGAACCTCCATACTGTTCTCCATAGTGGCTGTATCAATTTATATTCCCACCAACAGTGCAGGAGGGTTCCCTTTTCACCACACCCTTTACAGCATTTATTGTTTCTAGAGTTTTTGATAATGGTCATTCTGACCTGTGTGAGGTAATACCCAATAATGTACTATTTACATAAAGTAAAATCAGAATGTAATTCTACAGAAAATGTTAAAGTGATCTTCACGTATGATAAATGTGCATGTGTGTATTTGTGTGTGCATGCATAAGTGCAAAACTCAAAAGTTAAACTACAAGGTAAATTTCCATGGATATACTTCAAATACTAGAAGTCCAGTACCATATTTAAGGTGAACGCACAAGTGTCTTGTAAAAATAATGCCAAGCAGTATTAAGTGATGAAGAAAAGGGCAAAGAATCATTAGAATTTCATAGCTGAGAATTATTTTCATGATTCAGTTTGAGGTGAGCATCATCCTGATTGTGATATAATGATGAGTATTTGAAGCAAACACTTGGAATTTTGAATTAACATAAGTTATATCATATTTCATGTCATCCCTGCCTCATATTCCATATCAGGAAGTGGGCTTCTTTTGTTCACAGATGAAGTTGCCTCAAGGCCTACATCCTAGGGAAATATTCTACTGGGCACCATGGATCGCTTCCAAGGGTGAAGAGGAGATTCATCTTCAGGCATAGACCCATGCCTTCAATCAGGAGAAAATATGTCAGTCTGGCACATCACTGATCAGCCAGAGAATCCCTTTGCCAATTTCAATGAGTGGGTCAATAGAGAATTCTTGCCTAACAAATCCTTGCCTGGATTTAATACATATATATTCTAGTAGTTGTTTGCAGAAAATATGCCCTTTGAAACAATAACATCCCTTAGTATATTTTTCATATTTGCTTAGGTTGTCAGCTTACATCTTCTCTCCAGAAAGAACTATTTCAAGCACAGGCATTCATGGAGTAGCCATGGGCTTTCTGGCTAAGATATTTATCTGTAGTTTTCCCATCAGATCTTGAATTTTCCTCCACTGAACTTTTCATATATATCTATATTCTTAGTCATGAAATATGTATTCATTTTAAAATGTGTAGAGTTTATAAGGGTTTCAGTAACTGGAATCCTCATGACTCTGTCTTTCCCTGTTTGTCATTAATTAGTTTTTATCTTTTCATATCCTGTCTGTTTTATTGTGGGATGTTTGTATGTGGGTACTGGCATGTACTAGATAGTCTATTTTAAATTCTAGTGTATAGTTATCTTCCTTTAAAGGGATTTGCATCTGTTTCTTGAAGTTGACTGAGGCATCAGTAATCTAAGATCATGTAAATTTAATTTGAGAGCTTGGATTTTTCTAGGGGACCAAATGATGAATTATTTTCAGTTTACCATTAAATCCCAATTCGAAATGCAAGAAATTTGTCAGTACCTTAAATTTGGCCTGTCTAACCATGAGAATAATATTATTATTCCACATTTGCCTGTCTAACCATGTGAAGTTGTCAATAGTTTTGCTCTACCTCTGAAAATAGTGAAACGTTTTCAGGAGGAAAACAACTCTAATGCTGAATTCACTTCTCTGATTTTCCATCTTCTGTATGTTGGCCTAATAGTTCTATACAACCTGTGTTTTCATGTTCCTATGCCTTCAAACAGATGTGCATTTGTACGCACTTAATATTTTGTCTTACTTTTGTAGTTTTTCTTGGTAGCAGAAGTAATCTTGACTTTAAAAATATGAAGAGGTAAATGCAGGGGACACAGTTTCAAGCCCTGGTGCAGGAAAATCCCACATGCCGTGGAACAACTAAGCCCGTGCACCACAACTAATGAGCCTGCGCTCTAGAGCCCATGAGCCACAACTACTGAGCCCATGCACCACAACTACTGAAGCCCGCCTGCCTAGAGCCCATGCTCCGCAACAAGAGAAGCCACCATAATGAGAAGCCCATGCACCGCAATGAAGATTAGACCACACTCACTGCAACTAGAGAAAGCCTACGTACAGCAACAAAGACCCAACACAGCCAAAGATAAAATAAATTAATTAAAAAATATATGAAGAGGTAGACCCAGAAAAATTAAATAGCTTCCTCATAATAGCATAGATAGTTACAACAGGTGGGGGACTGGAACTTGTTCCAGCCTCTATGGTTCTTTTCCTTATCAGAAGAACCATTCCGTCTATAGCCACTTGCTGTGGATAAGGGGCAGCTCTGACAGTGGGGCCAAGCAGGTGCATCAAATGCCAGGGACAGAAGTTTCAATGGTGTGAACTTTGTCAGTTAGTGTTCCACAGTAGAGGAAGCAGCAACCTAATCACAGTCATTCTGTGACATGATTTGACTGTGACACTTGCAGCATAGCCTGTCTTTTTCCCACCATTTTTAAGAGCCTTGTCTCCGAAATATCTGGGTCATTCTGAGTATTATCCAACATTCAATGTCAATAAATGAATTCCTGCATAAAACAGTTTCAGACCTTACAACTAAGAACTTCAGGGATACAGCAGTATATGCATGGGCCCTATGAGGCATATCAGGAACATGTAAAACTACTTGAATTAAAGGTAAAGAAAGACAAACCACCACTGCAGCAACAAAAACAAGAAATGTGCTTCAAAGAATATAACAAGAAAAACTCTAAAGGCAGAAAGGTTTAACCTCTCTAAGAGGCATTTCTTGAAATGTTATGCCTACAACAAAGATTGTGAAGCATTATTAATATTTAGAGCCTAAGGGCCTGGGATGTGATCCATGTTGCAAAGTGTCCTATATTCCTACCCAAGGAAGAAAATGCCCAGAAGACTGAACAAATTTCAATATTCTCTTTGGGAAGATCAGATCACTGATGACAGTGTTGCCATATCATGTCATATTTAATTGCCTATGGAGTGCAGCTGACTTTCTGAATTGGCATGCATCACTTTTGCTTTGAGTATGATTCTATGTATGTGGTAACCATAACTAATTTATAGTGATCTTTAAACATATTAAGTGCATATTATTTATTACCTCCTTTATTTTTTCTTAGGATTATGGTTAGGAGTTTGGCTATTACATTGATTTATTTTTGTGTTTTATGTGTAACATATAAAACTCATAATTTTATTTCAGAAGAATAAAGGAGGCATTGCATAATATCTTTAAGAAAAAGAGAGTATTGGATGTGATAGAGAACCACAGGTATGTTCTCAGCATTGACAAAATGAAAAATACCTTGTGGATAGCTCAATATTCATTCACTCTTTCTCCCTTACAAAGACAACCCTACAAAGAATTGTTTCAGGGTGGCAGTGTGTTGGATTAAAAATTCTATGCTTTCAAAATTTCCTTGGAATTTTGAGAGTATATAATACAATTATGGCCAATAAGATATAAGAATCACTGGGTGAGGTTTCTGAGGAAAAATAGTATTTTTAAGAAAGACCAATCTGTTCACATACTCCCTTCACTTTTTTTTACTTTTTATTTTTTCCCATTATTCTTGGCTATAACATAGATATGATGCTCAAAGTTATAGCAGATATCCAGCAACATAATTTGTGGGACTTAGTGTAAATGAAAATGCTGGGCCCCCATTCAAAAAGCAGGGGTAAAATATGTGGATAATTATAAAACATTTTCTTTAAAATATTTCATTATTTTAAGACTTAAAAGGGATAATAGTAATATATGAATAACAATATAATGGCAGGAAAATATTATAAATGGCATAAAATATTTTCATCCATAAATTTTTATAACATAATAAATAATAATTAATGTGATATTTGATTGATCCTAAGATTTTTCTGGCTCATTTTTCTCCAGATCTATCCAGTATGTCATCAAAATACTTTTAGCATCTTCATTTTTAAATACTAAAGTTGAAAGTGACACCAGTTTCTTTTGGCAAATGCAAGAAATAATTTTTTTTTTTTTTTTTTTTTTTTTTTGTGGTATGCGGGCCTCCCTCTGTTGTGGCCTCTCCCGTTGCGGAGCACAGGCTCCGGACGCGCAGGCAACCCGGATCCCCTGCATCGGCAGGCGGACGCGCAACCACTGCGCCACCAGAGAAGCCCCAAGAAATAATTTTTAATTTTGAGAAGGATCTTTCTGCTGATGTCATTGCTACTGCTGCTGTTAATTGTACTTTATAGGATGTGAAAACTTTGGGATACAGTTTTATAAATTATTTTAAGTATAAATTTTAGTATTTCTAGAGCTAATAAGTTTTGTAAAAATTCAAAAATACTTAACTCTTCATACTTTTTTGAAAGTCTAAATTTAATTTAAAATTTAAACAATGGCATTTTACTAGTTCTTCTGACATTTACTGTACATTGTGACCAGCAGGTGGCCAGTTGAACTGCTTCACACCCAAGTTGTCCATAGCTCTCGTTGCCTGCAGTCCTGAGCTGATGTGTGCCTACATTGCCACCCCATATATCTCCTCTGCTCATGCACATGTTTTATTTTCCCATAAGACTTCACTTACAAGATGCATGTTCAAAGAAAAATTGTTAACAATTTCAAGGGGTATCAAACCAAGAGCAGAATCCCTTCTGAGAGTAGGACCTTGTGTTACTACACAGGTCTCACGCCTATGAAGTTGATCCTGTAGATAACTTAAAAACATGATGGAGGGGTCAAAAAGCCACAGGCTAAGAATGATGGATAGAGAAAGCAGCATCCAGGGTCGTTGATATAAAAATGGAGTCACTGTAAACCCTCCACAGCCAACTCTTGACTTATTAGGTCATAACAACAACAACAACAATTAAAAAACAGATAAATAAATAAATACTTAAATGATCAACCACTCTTTCTTTGGGTGTTCTGTTTTTTTGACATCTAAATACATTCATAAATGACACAATTAGTTTCACAGAATTGTGTTGTGGCAAGTAACATAATTTGATATACGGAATGGAAAAGAGTGGGCTGGAAATGTCTGGAAAAGTGTAGGCTGTAGGCGTTTGTGAACCTTGATATGAAAAGGTAAAATGCTGATGACTTTTTTGATACACATGCAAATGCATCAAAAACTTCAGGCAGACTTTCGTATACTGACCATTGAGCAAGAGACCATATATTGACTGAGCTATAGCACAGGTTTCTTCTGCTATCTGAAAGTAGGGTGTTCCTACGAAACCTTTCCTAAGCCAAAATGGCATAAATCAGAGAAGCAATTGCCTTAGGACACATCTTGCTAACAGATACCCAAAATAAATCAAGATAAAGCACAGTGCTCAAAGACACAGTTCAAAGCTATGGAGGCTTGAGATGCTGAGTGTAGTTCTCCTGGGAAGGAGCTTGGCAGTGTAAAACTTTTAGGACAAACATAAGAGTAAACCTTCATGACCTTGAATTTGGCAGTGGATTCTTAGATACGACACCTAAAACACAAGTAACAAAAGAAACATAGATATATCAGACTTCATCAAAATTGGGAACTTCTGCACATTAAAGAACATTTTCAAGAAGGTGAACAAACAACTCCATTTATAAAATGGACAAAGAACTTTAGTAGATATTTCTTCAAAGAAGACTATAAATGGCCAAAAAGCACATAAAAACTATTCAACATCATTAGTCATTAGAGAAATGAAAATCAAAACCACTGAGACACCACTTCATACCTACTAGAATGGCTATATTAAAAAACAAACAAAAAATCAGAAAATAACAAGTGCCAGCAAAAATGTGAAGATATTGAAACCTTCATAGATTGCTGGTGGACATGTTAAATTGTGTAGCCATTGTGGAAAACAGTTTGGGGATTCCTTCAAAGCTAAACGTAGAACTACTGTATGACCCAGAGAGTCTACTCCTAGGTATACACCTGAAATCATTGAAAATAAGGACACAAACAGATATTTGTATGCCAGTGTTCATTGAAGTATTGTTCACAATAACCATAAGATGGAAGCAATCCAAGTGTTCATCAATAGATGAATGGATAAACAAAACGTTATACATATACAATGAATTATTATTCAGCCATAAACAGGAATCAAGTCTTAACACATGGTACAACAGGAATGAAACATAAAAACCATTGTAAAATCAGACACAAAAGGACAAATATTGTAAAATTCAACTTATATGAAATATCTAGAATAGTCAAATTAGAAATTGAGTAAAGTTTATCAGGAGCTGGGGCAAGAGGAGAATGGGGCGTTACTACTTAATGGCTACCAAGTTTCTGTTTGGATTGTTGAAAAAGTTTTGGAAATCTAAAGCAGTCATGACTGTGTAACATTGTGGTTGTAACTAATTCGGCAGAACTGTACACTTAAAAACAGTTAAAATGGAAATATTATGTCGTATATATTTTCTACAATAAAAACTTAGAATTTAAAACAAAAATTGTGAGTGAAGATAAAGAACAATACCTTATAATGATAAATAGTTCAGTCTATCAGAAAAAAATCAAATTGACTTAAATTCAACATTCCAGACCCCCTAAAATGTCTGTAGACATTTATGTGCAGTGTTCAACCACTTATTTGGCCACTCAATACATATTCAAAGCAGAGAGTTCTACAAAGTATATAACTTTTCCTCTCAGTGTCACATCTTTTAGACAGAGTCATCAGGTGCTATGAATGACATACAGTGTGTCAAATGACTAGATCTTTAACAGTGAAGTAATTTATTTTTATTTTTAATTTTTTAGATTGATTTTCTTGAGTAAACGATTTTTTCATTAAACTATAGCTGATTTACAATATTGTGTTAGTTTCAGGTGTACAGCTTCAAATACTTTTCCATAATAGGTTATTACAAGATATTGAATATAGTTCCTTGTGCTATACAGTAAATCCTTGTTGTTTATCTATTTTACATACAGTGGTGTGTATCAATTAATCTCCTAATTTATCCCTCCCCTTCCCCTTTCTCCTTTGGTAAGTTTGTTTTCTATGTCTGTGAGTTTGTTTCTGTTTTGTAAATAAGGTGATTTGTATTTGTTTTTTTTAGGTTTCACATATAAGTGATATCATATAATATTTGTCCTTTCTCTGCCTAATAGTCAAGTAAATAGTGCAATGTAAGTCCTACTCTCACTAATGTTTATGAGGAAGGCAAGTGAATGGTCTGAATTATCTTCACCTTACAGCTGTAGAACATGGATAAAGGGAGAGTAGTTCTTAGTTAGTGATGCATCACTGAGACAAAATATCAGAAAAGTGGTGCAGACTTAAGGAAACTAAAGCAAATAGCTATGTTTGACAAATGAGATCCTGTTTTCAAAACATTTGAGCAGTGTGCAGTTTGTATATCTTTATCAGGATCCTAAAGCTAAATAGACAGTAGTAATTTCATTCATACCAAAACATATCCAGACCACATCCTTGCCAGATACATAATATTGAATAGATTATAACCGCAGAGACTGTATCTTTTAATTCTTTGTACTTTTAGAACTGGCATATAAGAAGCATTCAAAAATATTTTGTCAGAGGTTACAAAATCTTCCTGTTTATTAAAAAAATATATTGTTGGTGATTTCAAAGATGTGCAGGAACCGGGAGGGAATTGCTCCTGTTCATAAAGTGGTAAATCAATAACATCTCAGTGACAACCTGTCTTATATGTGAAGTGGGATAATCAAACCACTGAAGGAAAATATTTTTCCATTAATTGATTTATGACATTTTGTCTTCATTCTGATGCTTATTTAGGATTCTAGGATGATGAATCAGAGTCAGAAAACACAGAATACCCTGAGAAAGACAGGCCTGGATTGCCTGCCTTCGGCCAATTATCAGTTATAAGTAGTATTTTCTGAGTCTGCTTCTCTCTTGTCATTGACTTCTGAGCACATAAAGGAAAGAATCAGAATGACCATGCAGAGGAATTACAGAACACGGTAAAGGTCAAATCTATACAGCTTAGTATTATCTTTCAAGGAACATATGAAACCATAAAATTCTAAAACCTAATGCCTTTGACAAAGCCTATAACAACAACAAAAAAAAATAGCACAACATAAATCCAGTCTACTACTGTTCTCCAGAGCAGGAGGAAACCGTATCATCTTAATCTGTTTTAGTTACAAGCCTAAGAATATAATCTTATGGCTAACAGTCCTTTAATCAGAATTGAGTGTCAAATGAAGAATCTTATAACAGAATTTTATGGCAGAGCTTCCTTGACTGTGCTTTATAACCAGCATGTTTCCTTGGTTTACTAAAGATTTGGTTGGAATTTAAAATTAATCTGTGAGATTTGATACATTAAAATTGGGAGAAATTAAAATGTATAATCATGAAAAAAATTTAAAGATGTTCTCTAACATGTAAAAGTCAATTTGAAAATAATACTTTGCTAATCAACTTCATAGGTCTTTTCAATAGCAAATGTTATGAGAAACAATAAATAATTCAAGCAGGCATTAACTCCATGATTAAGTCTGTTCTGTTTAGCTTGAAGCAGCTTTGTTCCAGAAAAGTGTGCATGTGTGTATATGTGTGTATTAGTTCCAGACTGAAAGATTTCTAACCAAAATATATTTTGTTTTCAAATACTCGTAAATTTGCTAGCTTAAAGTTTTAGTTAATTAGCAACCCCCTTAGAATGTAGCAAAATGCTAGGTAAAAACCCTAAATTATTTAGACGAGACTTTGTTAGGTTGCTCGTGTTCTGGTAGTACTTTAACTAGTATAGAACTCCATTACCAACAACGTTAAGAGTGAATGTGGAAATGAAATTAGTATCACACTTAACATGAAAGATTTTCAATAAGAAAGAGAGTCTTATTTTGGAGGGAAGATTTTTGATGTCCTAGATTAAATGGCTGTTTGATTTTGAGGTAGTTGATTATTTCACATTCCGTATATATATCCCAGAATGAGAGATGGGACTAGTTTTCTTTGTTACACCAAACCGATTTCAGGTGAATATTCCTTCATCCTTGGGTCATCCTCATGACCCAAGGCAAAGGCCTTTTGGACATATTATACCTCTTGCTGCAGTCATCTACAGAATTATCTGTTAATTTTCCCCTCTCATCAAACCCTTTGCCACCTAGTTATTCTCTTTACCTCCCCCCTTCTTTTTTGGCATGATTTGAACATTTAGCTAGCCCTTCAAAAAGAACTTCAGCCTTTGGGTCCCTGACTTTTTAATTCTCTATAACTTTTTCTTTCAATCCACTTTAGCCATTTCTTTCTGTGGCAAATTCCTTGACCTTGTTTTTCTCAGGGTGGGACTGGCCTACTGATGAAGTGGGCCATAGAAACACTCCATAAAAGGTTCCCATTTTCATTTGCATGACTTCTTTATTTGTTCTTCAAACTCAAAGGGGAACTCAGTCCCCTAGTCGCTCTGTTTTCTGTGCACCATTCCACCCTTTTTTTTCCCCCTGATTTTTGTTCCAGGTTGAATTTAATGGTGCATAACCTCAGCTACTCTCTTATAAATATCTCCAGTTCCCCGAGTCCCTTGTCCTTCATAAATTCCTGTTCAATTTGACTGTCAGCCTTAACAGTTAAATGTCCCTCAAACTCCTACCACAAATCCTTCAAGAGCAACCTATTTTCTCCTACTTATTATAAAAATTTATATTTCTGTATAAAGCTAATGCTTCTGCCTTTGCTCTGAATCCAACCACACTTGCCTCATTAAGAACGGAACTTCAATTCCAATCTTTCTTTTCTGGCATACTTTCAACTTTCTCTCGGTACTTGCTTTCTACTGTAAACATGGAACCATGCTCCAGGTTTTCAACCCTCCCCTGCCCATTGCCAAATCATTACATTTCTCTTCCCTTTCCAGCCAAAAGTTTTGGTAGACATATATTTTATTTTAATTACCAATTGTACATTCATTACTTAACCTATTATAGTCTACTCTCTCCCCAATTTATTCTAATGAAACTTGTTTTGCAATGATCCCTAAATCTCATCCATTTAACTCATGAGACTAGTAGCACCTACTTCTTATTTTGATTTTGTTAATCAGTTCACTAATTTCCATATCACTGCCACCATTGTACTGATGTCTTTGACAGGCATTGCTACAAAAATGTTTCAATTTATTTAGCCAGTGTACAATCTATTTCCATACTGCAGTTAGAGGATTGTTTTGCAAATCTGAACAGACAACAGCATTCTTCACTATTCTTACCCACTCAATTCTGTGTTAGGGCTTTGCTGTCCTTTTGATTTTTATTTCCTAGAAAAAACCTCTCTTGCTGATATAACAGCTGGATGCTCAGTTGTTCCTTCTTCCCAAAATTATTATTCTTCAGATACCTTGCCTCCTATTTGCTAAGTTCTCCTGACATTTCAGGTTTCAGTTAAAATTTCATTTTCTCCAAACTCTTTGTGACCACCCCTCCAAATCTGAGTCTTTCCAGCACACCCCCATCCCATGCAACCTCAGAATATATTGTGTTCTCCCTTCTAAAACATTTATCAGACTCTTTTAATTGCTCAATTGTTTCTCTGTGTCTTACAGGGTGACTTCTATCACGAATCTCTAGACCCAGAAGACTAACTGGTAGTACACTAATACGTTCTCTACCACATAGTAGATACTCATAAATATGCATTGAATGAACCAATGAATGAATGTATAATAAATAATGTTATACAAAATGTCATCACAATTCATTAGGAGATAAAATGACTGGTTTCAGCTTATAGGGAGTCATGGAGCCTCTTGTTAGCTCAATGACTAAACTTCTGTGTCATTTTCGTCTTCATGCCATATTGAAATTTTGCATTGCTTTGCTTCCAAAAGGATTCAGGGGTTTGATTCATTTGATTCATCTCTTTTGTGCAACCATCATCAAATATTTGTCTGCATTAATTACAAATCAACTGTATAGCACAGCAGTATACAAATATCTTAACTCCCTGCTATATCTGAACAATCCTGCAGACTTTTCAAAAACGTATGCAGTACTAGTAACTACAAGAAGAGGGAGAACTTTTTAAAAAAAAAAGAAAGAAAAAGTCAAGAATTAACTCCTTTAAAACTTCTTATGTTGATGTAATTGTTCACTATTGAAATTTTAAAGGAGCTAGACCTGATATATCAAATTCAAGCCCTTTTCTTAATAGGCCCTTTGTTTTCTCAGAAAATAGATCTACTTTTGAATCATTCATTAACTCAATTCAGAAAAGATTTTAGTAGACCCAGATGTAACTTGATATATTATATATTGACTTGACTGATCCTGCTTATGATTCTTTTACCTAAGCTGAACCTTTCTTTGATCAATTTATTAGACTAAACAATTCATACATTAATTCAGGGAAGATTTTAATCCCTGGGCTTTTTCATTACCTACTAGAACCTTCTGCTTAGTTTTCTCTTCAAGCGTAGGCTCCTGAGATATACCTTTGACCCATATAGTAAAGATACTTTTAAAATCCTGGAAGGATTTAATGCTCAAAAAGCTCCTTAAAAGCTCTCTCTGGAAGCTTTCCCTTCTCCTGTTCCTCATTTGTTTTTGCCTTCCTTACTTTGTCAACACCATTTTAATTATTTGTTTTTAATGCAAAGTAAAACTTTCATTCCTAATCTGTTGTTTTAAATATATGTGTCTGATCTCACTGACCCATTAGCTCTCTCTGACAAATTCAATAGACATCTAACATCTCCTTTTACAAAGTTTTATTCTCTGTTTGTTTCCCATTAAGTTCCTATTTTCAGTCCAGTCTATGTATCCATTTTTTAGATTTTTTGCAGATCAGACAACAGATAGGCTTGAATCCGAAAAATAATTGACGTTTTACTGGAATTGAGTTCCAGCGATGCCTCACTCCCCATTTTTTTTCTTGTATCACCACAGTGAGGGAAGAAGCCTCTAGAAATATACTCTCATATTTGAATTACCAAAATGCCATAAGCATACACACAAACAAATACATTTTTCAACCAGTGAAGAAAGTTATTTCCTCTCTCAGGAAAAGGAAACTCAGTGCAAGCGGTTGTTAAGATCCAAATAGTGCAGACCCATTAATAATGCTTGTCTCTTACAAAGGTCACTTCAAACTTGGTTTTGAGTTAAAAATGACCCTGGAGTGCCTCAAGGCATTAAATATACTGCTCCATACTTTGAAATATAATGATTCTGTTGCTGATTTTTTTTTGTGTGTGTGATACGCGGGCCTCTCACTGTTGTGGCCTCTCCCGTTGCGGAGCACAGGCTCCGGACGCACAGGCTCAGCGGCCATAACTCACGGAACCAGCCGCTCCACGGCATGTGGGATCTTCCGGGCCGGGGCACGAACCCGTGTCCCCTGCATCGACAGGCGGACTCTCAACCACTGTGCCACCAGGGAAGCCCTGTTGCTGATCTTTGAGGTCATAAAAAATGTGTTTCAAAGTCTGATAAACATAATCCCAGTTAGGTGGTGTCAATCTAAAAATATCAGGGAGGGATTCTGTTATTACATTTCCCCAAAAGCTTTACACCCTCTTCTGCTCAGCTGTCCCATGGGAAGGGCAGGCATTTTACTCACTGAGGAATTTGAGATGAAAGTGAAAAAAAGAAGAAAAAGAATGGAATTAAATTGAGATCCCTTGCAATAAATCTTTTTGTTAATACCATCATGGTTCGCCGCTCCACGGCATGTGGGATCTTCCGGACCGGGGCACGAACCCGTGTCCCCTGCATCGACAGGCGGACTCTCAACCACTGTGCCACCAGGGAAGCCCTGTTGCTGATCTTTGAGGTCATAAAAAATGTGTTTCAAAGTCTGATAAACATAATCCCAGTTAGGTGGTGTCAATCTAAAAATATCAGGGAGGGATTCTGTTATTACATTTCCCCAAAAGCTTTACACCCTCTTCTGCTCAGCTGTCCCATGGGAAGGGCAGGCATTTTACTCACTGAGGAATTTGAGATGAAAGTGAAAAAAAGAAGAAAAAGAATGGAATTAAATTGAGATCCCTTGCAATAAATCTTTTTGTTAATACCATCATGGTTCTATCATTTTAACTCCTTTCGTGTACTGGATTGCATGTTTATTGCTAAATATCTCTAAAAGAAAATATCCTTTTGAAATATTTGAAATAGATTAAATATACATCTCTGAACATGTCATGTTTAAAAAACCCACAGGGGACTTCCAAATAAAGTTCAAACACCTTATTTTGGTGTTTAAGCCGTCGACATCTGCCTGTGTTTTAGCATTGGTCCTTACTATGCTCTCTTGTTCATATTAGGATGTGGTTATTCCAACTCCCTAGGGTTGCACAAATGTGATGGATTTTCCTCTTCCTTTTAGCTTTATCACCTGCTGACTTTTCTCTGCTTAGAGCCCTGTTCCTCTCTTTCCTTGCCTAAAGTACCTAATCATTGAGTCCACTCCACTTAGAAACATTTCCCAAATCCTCCCTTTCCCACCTCAAACTGAGTTAGGTGCCTGTCATATGTATTCCATTAAGATACTCTAAATTCCTCTATATTATAACCTATTATACTTCTTTTTTTGTCATTATCATGTGTGGATCATACTAGCTTTTGCGAATAGGGTTGTAACTTTGTTCATTTGTGAATGACACGTATCAGGTAACCAAATAATATTTATTGAATACATAAAATGAAGACCCTTTATAATGATATTTCAGAACAAATAGTTTATACAGATAGTTTAATTACAAAAATCGATATGAATTTTGAGTCAGTTAAAAACCTCAATTCAGATTTTATATAATATAATCTGCAACATTTTAATTCAGATTTGTTTGGCATAATGAAATACAGATCTTAATATATAAAAATGAATATGCCCCCTAACTACATATAATTATATTAGGTGCATCACTCTTTACTTGATTCAATAGTTTTTAAGTGCTTGTTAACCTTTCAAATTAGATTTGTCCTAACAATTATACTTAACAAGGAAATTTTTATCCTTTCCTTTTAGATTTCTCTAATTAGCTGTTTTACTCATTTTAGTGTTTTTATAATATTAAAGATGTATAAATAGCTAGAAAGCATCCAAAGATTTTTCAGTGATTTCTTCAGTGACAGCTAGTTAAGAGAACAAGGTGTGAATTCTCCCCATACTTGAATTCATTGTTGTGAAAGCTTTCTATAATCAGACTAATAAAAATGTGAAAGCAAATTTCTAGATATAATAGCAAATCCCTCTTCCATAAGCTTTCTTACTATATTGCTGTGCTCTTAGAAGTTTAAAAAATTGTAATCATTAATGATGCTATTACAAATTACTATAATGTATTACATGAGTGGTAAGCAGAGGGGAACATGCTTTTTTTTAATAATTAATTTTTTTAGAGTGTGGTTGCTTTTCAATATTGTGTTAGTTTCTACTGTGCAGCAAAGTGAATCAGCCATACGTATACATATAGCCCCTCTTTTTTGAATTTCCTTCCCATTTAGGTCACCCATTTAGAGCACTGAGTCAAGTTCCCTGAGCTATATAGTAGTTTTTCCAAATTTTAAAATAAATAAACTCCTCATTTTATTTTTTAAATTTAGTTATGTTCCTTGTTTTTGCCTTTTTTCTTTGTTTTTTCCTATGATTTTTTTTAACATCTTTATTAGAGTATAGTTGCTTTACAATGGTGTGTTAGTTTCTGCTTTATAACAAAGTGAATCCGCTATACATTTACATATATCCCCATATCTCCTCCCTCTTGCGTCTCCCTCCCACCCTCCCTATCCCACCCCTCTAGGTGGTCACAAAGCACAGAGCTGATCTCCCTGTGCTATGCGGCAGCTTCCCACTACATGTCTTTATTCTTTATTCTAAGGACTCAAGGGACTTCTCTAATGAACACATCACACATTTTGTGGATCAGGTGTACCATATATTTCAATGGCATGCATAAGTGTGTATCTAAATGCTTTGCAAATTCAACTTGCCTTTAAGGCAGAGTGATTCCATCTTGTGTCCTAGTTGGGTATCTCAATTTACCATGTCATTAATCAGTGGCAGTATAACAATTTTGAAAGATTAACAGATTTATTTCCCTTGCATTCTGTATTTTGGGCCCTTTGATCTATGCTGTACTTTAATACACCTCCCCAACATAAATACACACACACACACACACACACTCCATCATCATCACCATCACCATCACCAAATCACTTGACAGTTCTGCTGTGCTCATTTACTCATGGGAGGAATATGAAACAGAAGAACTCAAAAATATTTTCACATTTTCTTGCATATTGATTTTTCAAATCTAGAACCTTAATGACTATAATGATTCACAACAGTGAAAATAATTTTAGAGAAAGCAGATGGATAGATGAATAATGTTTCTTATTCTTGAGACTAGAAAAAAGAAAATTATTTTTGTGGGGTTGAAGCTGGTCAGGGATGAAAAAATATGAGGGGAAACTGGTGACTAGGCATTCATGGCTTCTTGGGAGTGGGGGCATTCTTTAAACCTTCTTCAAGTGCTAAACCCTAAGAAAGATGTTAACATTAGGAAAGAAGATCCATGTACTTTAAGAATTTTAAAAGCAGAGAGGTGTATGTTTCCTAGACTCACCTTCAGGAAATAGGAAAGAGAACAAAGAAGAAGTGGAAGACTAGACCTTAGAACATGACAGAGCAGATTAAAGGAACAGCAGGATGAATGTGGTACTGATATTACAGATATGGGTATGGGGGAGAAAAAAATGCAGATCTAAAAAGGATCATGGACGGGAATTCACTGTCAACTTGTGTGGACTGATGGTTGAGGAACAAGACTAGCTAATGGGCATGAGAGTTGACAGCATAGACTGAGGATGATGAAGACAGAATAATTTCTCCTCTCCCAATCTATCAATTTAGGTGAGCAGTAGAAAGGAATCACAAATTAAAGTTAATTTCTTTCCTTCAGGTGAAATGGAGGCATAGGAGAAATTAACTTGGGTTAAATAAATAAAAAGGAAATTATGTTCTGTTTTATTGCCAAGGCATTGCTCTTGACATTTCAGTAATATGCCATCCTCTCTTTCTCCCATTTCCTTCTTTTCAGACACTCTGTGGCCTGCTTCTCTCATCCAATGTTATGACTTTCCTGGCATGTGTGTGTGTGTGTATATATATATATATATATATATATATATATCCCTTTATGACTTTCCTGGCATGTATACATATATACAGGGAAATATATATCCATTCTGGTCACCCTTGAATGTAACAAATCAACTAGACATGCTTCTGACATCTAATTTGGAACAACTCAGAAAATTTAGCCAATCCTATTAAAGTCAGTGGAATCAAATGACAACATGAACTCAATACTATCACTCATGTCACTATGTGGTTGTTTCCAGAAACACACACCCATGCATGCATGCACATACACATATAATTATATGGAGATATATGAAGCTATATAGAAATTTATTTTTTTTAGTTGATACATTAAATTATTTTTTTAAATGGGCTCTTCTATACATACCTTTCTTGAGTTCATGGCCCATACCTGCTTCTCAGGTACCTGCTCTTGTGATTCTTCTATAGCCTCTAAGCTTCAAGCATATTAGCCTTTTTTTAACCTCAAATATGCCAATTTTATTTCTTCTGTAGAGCCTTTGCAGTATTTATTCTCCCTGACTTTAGTTTTTATTTTTTTTTACTTTATTGAAGTATAGTCGATTTACGATATTGTGTTAGTTTCAGCTGTACAACACAGCGATTCAGTTATATATATATATATATATATTTTTTTTTTTTTGGCATAGCAAAGGAAACCATAAACAAAATGAAAAGACAACCTACAGAATGGGAGAAAATATTTACAAATGATGTGACCGACAAGGGATTAATGTCCAAAATATACAAACAGCTCATACAGCTCAATATCAAAAAAACAAACAACCCAATCAAAAACTGGGCAGAAGATCTAAATAGACATTTCTCCAAAGAAGACATACAGGTGGACAAAAGGCACATGAAAATATGCTCAACATCGCTTATTATTAGAGAAATGCAAATCAAAACTGCAATGAGGTATCACCTCACACCAGTCAGAATGGCTGTCATCAAAAAGTGTACAAATAATAAATGTTGGAGAAGGTGTGGAGAAAAGGGAACCCTCCTACACTGTTGGTGGGAATGTAAATTGGTACAGCCACTATGAGAACAGTATGGAGGTTCTTTAAAAAACTAAAAATAGAGCTACTATATGATCCCGCAATCCCACTCCTGGGCATATATCTGGAGAAATCCGTAATTCGAAATGATACATGCACCTGACTTTATATCTTTAAATGAATGTTTCCTTTTTGTCATTCAAATCTCAGCTTATATATAATTTCCTTAGTAATTCCTCGTCATTTTCGCATAACTGTTATAATTCTCTGTGTAGCACTTGTCACTGCCCTTTAATTCCCCTTACCCTCGTCTGTTGTTTGATGGCGCTTTAAAGCATCTAACATACAAATAAAAGGTACTTACTTGTTAAGTAGTACATAAGGTCCACAAGGATGGAATTTTTTCCTGCTTTGTTCAGTGATGTATCCCAAGGAGTGTAGGTGCTTAGTAAATATTTATTGATGCTAAAGAAATATGTTATATCTTTCTTTTTTGCAATTTTTTGGTAGTTTATTACATGCCCAACACTCTTAAAGTTAAGACCTATGAAAAATTATGTTTTGTCTGCCTTCTTCACCAATTTATCTGAAGTACATAATGCTTGGCAAACATAGAAAGTATTTAAACGTATTTAATTAAATGATCCATATGTCATGGGATGAACAATTATTTTTTTAAGTTGATTTCTAGAATTTACACTTTTCTGGCTTCACCCAAAACATTAAAAACTCTTAAATAGTCACCATATATCTAACAGGTTCTAGTACACTTGGGTAAGTCCTTCACAAATTTATCAATAGATCATAATCAAAATAATTTGAAAAGTAATATAAAACGATGAAGAATATTATAATACTTAAAGTTTGCAGGTATCTATGGAAATTGGCCCTCTTATACCTTGTTAAAAAAAATCTAACATGGACCAGTAGCTATAAAGGACATTTTCATATTTTAAATACATGCCCTAGACTGGGGCACAAACCTGCGTCCCCTGCATCGGCAGGCAGACTCTCAACCACTGCGCCACCAGGGAAGCCCTATAATATTTTTAATTAGTATATATCCTAGGTATTCAATTTTTATGTATTATTTATGTATCTTTCTAAAACGAAAATGTAGTAGTAATTATTTCTTGGAATTGCATTAATTTTCACTTTTTCTTTTAAATTGTATTAATATATGAATCACATATATATTTATATTGAATATTGTTTAGATATCAACTTACTCCAGGCTAACTTTTAGATTTAATACAATTACAATTTATATCTACAGTTATTTACACACACTTGTTCAGCTTATTCTAAATTTTGTATAGAAATGCAAGGGCCATTTAATTTCAAAAACAATCTAGAAAAAGAAGGACGAAGGTAGTTCGGTCAGAAGAAGCATGAACTATTTTTTCAAAAAGAGTGAATCCACTTTACCAAAATTAAAAATGTCTCTTCTTAAAGAGAAACAATTAGGGGGGGAAAAGATTCTTCAGAGACTGAAGAAAATATTAAAAATATATGTTACTGACTTGTATCAAGAATAAATGAAAACTCTTACAACTTAGTAAGAGGAAAGCGAGACCCAAGAAAATGGTCACAATATTTGAACAGGCAATTGACAAAATAAAATACCTGAATTCCTAGTAAGAACATAAAAATGTGCTCAAAAATTAATATTCTGAGAAATTCACATTAAAAATAACATGACACACAGCTATATATACACTAGAATGGCTAAAATTTAAAATATTGAGATAATCTAGTTGCGGCACGATGTAGACCAACTGGAACTCATGCAGCGCTGGTAGGAGAGGGGATGTAAAATGGTATAACCACTTTGGAAATTCTTTAAAATTATTTATTTCGTTACACATACACTTACTTAGGAAAACATTTTTAAGTTAGTTATAAACTTATACTTACCCATACAACACAGAGGTTTCAATCCTAGGTATTTACAATTGAGAAATAAAAACATGTCTATCTAATATTTATACATGAAGATTTATAGCCACATGGATTTCCATGGAATTCCAGGATTCAAACAGACAAGGCATCCAATGTGACTACTTGATTGATTACATAGGTATAAAAGTTAAGTAGTTATCATTATTAATATATGAAACATCAATTTTTTTTACATTATTATTAAATGATACTGATGTGATATGATGTCCTAAGTAATCAAAAAGGATTCCTTGCTTAACAAAATGTATGGCCTTTTGTAGAATATTAAGTTTGGAAAGAATCCTAACCTTAATCTATGCTCACCTCTACTGATATTTATTTTATCAGGCATGCTATCTATAATTAATATCTTGGGCTAGATAAACACAAATGAACACTTCCAGTTCTATATTTAGAGTGAGTTGATTTGACTGTTTACTTAGCCACCTACTTCCTATGCTACTTTAAAATATTTGCTCACCTTTTTGTGCCTCATTCTGTAAAATGAGTGTATAAAATATACCTCTCACAGAGTTATTGAACACCTTTGTGAATGGCTTAGCATGGTGCCTAGTACACAGTAAATGTTCAATAAATTTTAGTTTTTGATATTTTTAAACGTGGGCTCCAGGGGAACTCAACGCTTCTCCCCTCATCCAAATTGGGCTTTACACCTTGTGGATGATTGTTGTTGATATGGCTCAGAAACAGTGTCAATGATGAGAGCTTTGTGTATGATGGTTTTGTCTTTCGGGCTTGTCTTTTTGAAGTCTTTGTCTTGTGATTAGGAGAAAAGGCACTGGAACTAACTGCCTAAGTTTGATTCTGGATTCCTCCATTTACTTGTATTACTTAACTTTGGTTCTGATGGGAATACAGGAAACCCTGTGGGATTATGGATTATTGTTCAATCATTTAAAATGCTGCCCATTTTTATACCATGGAGGTTTCCACAGCTTCAGCGTGGAACTGTACTAAGATTGGGGTTGGTTGAGTGGATATCCCTTTCTTTTGTAAAGTTGGAGAAAAGCTGTGGATAACTCAAACATGTTCTCCAGCAAATCATTTCTTTTAAAGCGTACATATGGAAGTTAAAGTGTTAAAAATTAAGTCCCTTATATTCATGCTGTTATACTCTTCAAATAATCTTCACATACCCACATATGTAAACTCACTGAGTTAGGCTGCAGATAGAGCTGTTGTAATAAAGAGACCTCAAAATGAAGTGAATAAAAAAACTCAAAATCCTATCTTTTTATCAGCTATGTGTTCCTTGTCTACGTTGTTGAAGCTAATTCATACCCACAGTTTCTGCTGTTGGGCTGTGGGAAAGGAATAGAGAAAGTGGACAGCAAACTGATACTCATTAGGATGTGATATAGAAGTTGCACACAACTCTTCCACTAACAGTCACTGTACAAACCCTAGTTAGAAGGTCAAAGCTGGATACTGTAAACTAAGAAGGGTGACTTGTCACTGTTCAGCAAGTTGCTCTTCTAAAAACAAGGAATTCTTTATTAAAAGTGGAATGGTAAAATGGATTTGGGGGATAATTAGCAGACTAATACTTTCAGACACTGTCAGACACTTAAAAAAAATACATGTTTTGAAGAAGTCAACTTAAGATGATTTAATGGCAATCCAACACATTATTTAAGAATTCATGAAAAACAAACATAAATAAAGGACTATTTAAAAATGCATCTTATATCTTTGTGTGGCTACTCCACAATATCTATGAGAAGAACATACATCTACCAATAAACCCATACTCAGCCTTCCCCTCCTTGAACAACAAAATGTCAGCACTATCGTATAATTATCTTTTCAGTTTCTCTGAAGGGTGATTACTTGTTCTTCTTTGCCTTCAGGAGATGGCACTGATTTTCTTAATAGAAATCTCATTTCAACATCCTGAAACTTGAATTGTTAGAAAGTGCTTTTTTTTTTTTAGGCTTATATTAACTATCACTTACTATTCATCAGTATCAAGTAAACATATCAATGTGTATGTTTAACTGGGAATAATTAATAATTTTACCACTATGAGTAACTCAGAATTTTGTGGGCTGTTTTGAATATTTTTACTTCTTTGAAATAATCCTGAATTATTGTTTTTTGTACATCTAAAAAGTAGTTGGTCCATATTTCTACATTAAATGTCTTTAGTAATTAAAAGGCATTTACTTTCTGTAATAGTTTCATTGTTGTATGAATGTATATAACTACTCTTTACAGTATAGAAAATCTTAGTATAATTAAACATTAATTTGAGCCAAAATCGTGTGCATAAGCTTCTTCCTTAAAGAAATTCCATGTTCAACATTTCAGGTCACTAGGATACCATTTGGACAGTAAGTGTGTGCTGTAATTTCTTCACATAATACTTTGGAGGATTAAAACATGATTTTTAAGTTGCTTAACTTGCAACCAGTATGCAGTTAACCCACTCAGTGAGTTCTTATTGTATTTGAGATTCTATGTAAAACTCTTATGAATGCAGAGACTTTCAAAATTGCTTAACTAATTTTAAAAAGGCATAACTTTGCAGTCTTCCTCTGGAAACAAACACCCATCCACCCCCAGATACATCAAATAATATTTTTCAGTAGAAAAGTTTATGCAAGGTCTATGAAAACTATGTGCTGAATTTAGTATTACTTTTCATAACTAAAAGTAATTTGTGTAAATGCAGTTTAGTTTCTTTTTTAAATTATGAATATCACCACCAAAATAATTTAAGAATTCTGTGATTTATACAATACAGGCCTCCAATGATATTAAAGCCTCTAGGAAAAAACTCCCCACATGAATTTTTATTTATTTTACCTTTAGTAATAAGTATACATCTCGCAATACTTGAAGGGAGCAAGTATATAGCCATGAAGTTAAAAAAATAATCATTATAATAGGAAAATTTTAGAAACTGTTGTTACAAGACAGTTTAGGAAAAATGGTGTATAATAAAATAATTAGGAGTTTTATTTTTAAATATTCTCAAACTTAACAAAATAGTAGCAAATAAAGAACAACTTTTTTTTTCTGTACCATCTAAGTTTGTTGACCTGATAGTATCACCAAAAATATTTCAATACATATTTTGTACAAAAATGGATATTCTACTACTTGACCTTAATACAACCATCAAATTTGACATTAAACTTTGATATATTGCTACTAACTAATAAGCAAACTCCATTACAGTTTTTCCAGGATTGTCCTTTTTAGCCAAAGAATTCAGCTCAGAATTATGGTTTGCATTTAATTTTCACATCTCTTTAGTTACCTCCAATTTCAAACAATTCTTTAGCAATTCCTTAACTTTTATGACCTTGACATATTTGCATATTACAGGCCAGTTATTTTGAAGAATATCTCTCAACTTGGATTTGTGCATATCATTCTTCATGATATGATACAGGTTACAACACTTTAGCAGGAATATTACAGAATTGATGCTGTGTTCTCATTGCATCTTATTAGGTGGTGCACACTTCAGATTTGTCTCTTTAGTAGTGATGATCACTTTGACTACTCTAATGAGGTATTATGTGTCATATTTTATCACTCAAAAGTCATACATTTTTCCTTTGTAATTAATAAATATTTTCTTTGGAGTCAATTTGAAACTGTAAATATTTTGTTTCTTATGAAACTTCCGATTTATTTATTTATATTGCTTTATATTCATGTTTCCTATTTTATTTGATGTTATTATCTATTGTTATTATTATTATTATTATTACAATTACTATTTTGACGGCCAAATTTCTCCAAATTTGACCAGTTGGAATATCTTCAGCTTCTGTGTGTTTTTGACATGCTTACATCTCTGAGCAGTTTCTTGCTATCTGGTAGAAGCTGTTCCAGGATCTATTGGGTTGGCCAAAAAGTGCCTTCGTTTTTTAAATAAAAATTTTCACCAAGAACTTTACTGAACAATGTATTCACCCTTTTGCTCCACTACCTTCTGCCATTTTTCAGGAAATTTCATAATTCCATATTCCCAAAACTTTTTATCTTTTTGAGCAAAGAACTGTTCCAGGTGCCTTTTATGGTCTTCCAGGGAATTGACATTTTTTCCATTAAGAGAATTTTGTAAAGACCGAAATAAATGGAAATCCAAATGTGCAGTGTCTGGTGAATAAGGTGGATGAATCAGAATTTCCCAGCCAAGCTGTAATAGTATTTGCCTGGTCATCAAAGAAACATGTGGTCTTGCCTTATCCTGATGGAAGATTATTTGTTTTCTGTTGACTAATTCTGGATGCTTTTCATGGAGTGCTGCTTTCAGTTGGTCTAATTGGGAGCAGCACTTGTTGGAATTAATCATTTGGTTTTCCGGAAGGAGCTCATAATAGAGGACTCCCTTCCAATCCCAACATACACATAACATCACCTTCTTTGGATGAAAACCGGCCTATGGTGTGGTTGGTGGTGGTTTATTTCACTTGCCCCACGATCTCTTCCATTCCACGTCATTGTACAGTATCCACTTTTCATCGCCCATCACAATTTGTTTTAAAATGGAACGTTTTTGTTATGTTTAAGTAGAGAATCGCATGAGGAAATACGGTCAAGAAGGTTTTAGTCGCTGAACTTATGTGGAACCCAAACATCAAAGCGATGAACCTATCCAAGCTGGTGCAAATGATTTTCAACTCTTGATTTGGATATTTTGAGTATATCGGCTATCTCCAGCATGGTATAAAGTTGATTGTTCTCAGTTAATGTCTTGATTTGATCGCTATCAACTTCAACTGGTCTACCTGACTGTGTATCATTGTCCAGCGAGAAATCTCCAGCACAAAACTTTGCAAACCACTTTTGACACGTTCGATCAGTCACAGCACCGTCTCCATACACTGCACAAATCTTATTTTACATTTCAGTTACATTTTTACCTTTCTTGAAATAATAAAGCATAATATGCCAAACATCGTTGCTTTTTTTCTTCCATCTTCAACATTAAAATGACTACACAAAAATTCACCAATTTTGATGTCTTTGTTTAAATGCATGCTGATATGACAGCTGTCACATACAATCTAACAAAATTGTTTCAAATGAAGTTAAGACACCTGAGTGCTAGTAGAACCATCTTACAGAAAAAAACAAATGAACCTTTTGGCCAACCCAATATGTATATGTATACTTTTATATGCCTATACCCTGTATCAGTCATTCTCCAGGAGAATTGTTGTGTCTTAAAGGAAGATGGAATTTAGAAGCCAAAATTTGAATATTTGTTATCTTCATTGCTATTAGGACACTGCTGCTTCCAGCTCTCTCGGTGAAAGAGTTAGAAAATTTATATTTGGTCACATTTCCATCTCTAGTTCTGCATCTATCTGCCTATATATCTATCTTTCTATCTGTCATCAAAAATCTTGAGTGCACACACATATACCCAAATTCAGTTCCACATCATTGGGTCCATTCTAGTTTTCTTCCTTTCTATATTTGTAATTACCTTCTCTAAGAGTGAGAAATTGGCTCCAGTGCTTCTATTTATTTATTTGTTTATTTAATAAACATTCCTCTATGTTTCCATATCTCTGTTCAGATGCTCTCCTCACACCATTCAGGTTTCAGAACACTGTGTTGTACTCTCCCCACACTCCTAATGTGTATATCCTTTATATTCCAATCAGTTTTAGATGACTACCTCTGTTGGCCCCACCTATCTGTTTTAGGTCTGAACATTCATGAGTTGAAGGGATGGCGAAGGAAGGGAAGAGTTGGAGGAAGAGAATGTGGAGGAGGAAAAGTCACCACTGTTTTTGAATATTTTCCTTTCTTCATTCCCACTATTACCCTATTCCAATTTGTAATGTGGTAGCTCTTACTCCGTCAATAATGTCTCAACCACACATTCATATTTACTGTCTTCTTGTCTCTCTTTGTTATGTTCTGTGGGATTTTTCTATTCTTCAGTGTGTCAATTCTGTATTCTGCTGAATATAATCTACTCTTTAATTCTGGATTGAATTTCTAACTTCAAATACCATAGATATGTGTGTGTGTGTGTGTGTGTGTGTGTGTACATAAATAAACTTCTGGAAAGCTCTTTTTTATATGTAATATTTTAATACCTTATTTTATGTCTCAAAATATAGTAATATATTTTGTATTCTGGTTCTGATAATTCCAATATATGCAGTATGATTTTGAAGTTTGTTGGTTCTCATAACTCTTATTCACAGTGGATTACTTCTTCATGTATTTTTGTGATCTTAAATGGTGAGTCCATGACACTTGCACTTTATCTGTGGGAATTTGTTGAAAGTTTAACAGCATTCCCCCAGAAAGTATTTATAGTGGTTTCTGATAGATCCCTCATGGCCTTACAAATCTAGGATAGTCATTATTTTTATTTTTGCCTGTGCGTTCTTAGGTGAGCATAATGTTATAAATGTCAGTTCCAATACTGTGTGATACTCAGTTTGTGATTAGGAATTGTTAGGGCAGAATTTTCTTATTTTGTCGCTGTCAGTGGAATGTTTCTTTTTTCATACTTTATTGTCTGTTGTTGGCATTGAATTTTAGGAGACCCAGATTTGTTTGGGAAGTCTTTGCTTCACCCACACACTGGAGGCCTTAGATCATCTCTCTGCAAAACCCATTAAAATCTAAGGGCTAGGCTAGTAGCCTTTGGCAGAAGTTCCAAGAGCCAACATTATTTAGGCTTACTTTCCCTCTCAGGATTCTCAGTTTCATTTTATATATAGCATTCTAAGATTTATTTTACCTTCTCACTGACACACTTGTCATCATGTGTATATATATATTTTTTTTTTTTTCTAAATTTTATTCAGTGTTTTGGTTGATTTCTTCTAGGTAATTCCCAAAGAGCTCTTTCCAGCTAATTTCTCTGATCACTCTATCTGCCATACTGCCAGAAACAGAAATAAACAGTAGATTAGACATTTAAATAATCTTGAAATAATTTAGTAAACAGAATATGTGTATATTTTATGATGGAAACTAACACATACTGTTTATTATTGATAATGTTACAGCTCTTCTTTTTTGCTTCACCATCCATTGTTTCCATTCAAAATCATTATTTTAAGAAATGAAAGCAAGGTTGACAGTCTTTCTCAATACAAATTTTAAAAATAAATCTAAATGGTCAGATGACATCAAAATCTTAGTGAAAAAGCTTGCTTTCATTTTTTAAAAGAGCATACTATTTTAATCATCGATTAAATTTTTTGAAATTTTTTTTCTTTTGTACAATATTTATAGGATGTAAAATATCTCCTTTAGGCTAAAATTCCATAGAACAGAGTTCCATAATTAGAGTGAATTGTTGGAAAATTATATTAATTTCTGTTCATCCAACTTTGAATTTGCAGAGGATAGAAAAACCATCTTTTTTTCAGCTTTGAAATTTTTGTCAGTCTTTTTAACTCTTTCCTTGACAAGCCTTCTGCTTTGATAGATGTGTTAGTGTTTTGTTAAAATGTATCATTGATAACTATTTAAAACTACATACTTGAGCAAAGTTAGGAGCCTCTAGTTTACTAAGTGACTTTGGCAATAATCACTATAAATTTTAGCTCAAGAGACAGATAATAGGGAATACCTTAAAACTGTTTCTTGTAGAAGTGGTTTCTCACGTATCAGTTCATTGCTAAAGTACATAGCAGCTCTATTTTTGGCAGTTTAGGTCTATGGCTGGTTAAATCAGTTGACAAGAGAATTGTGCTAAAGAAGTCAGAAAATGGGTTTAATTCTCAATTTGGTCAATTAACATTCTTTGACCCAAGCCAATAAGGGCACCCTTGCAACTGGTTAATCTGAATTTCCTCTTACTGGCTAGAAAAAAAAAAAAAAAAGCATAATATTTTACACAATACAAAGCATTTTTACTTATAATAATTTATCTTTATCACAACACTAAAATATAGAGGATAAACCATCTTGCAGATGAAATAATGGGATTTGGGTGAAATTTTTTTTGACTTACCTTAGAGTCAGAGTGCCAGAATGAAGGGTAATAACCCTAACAAAAAAGAACTCTTTTTAAAAAGATGAGCAGGTATAGAGACAGTGTATATATATTAACAAATTCACATAATTTGTGAGTTGGTTCAGTCATGACTTAAATCCAGATATTCAGACTTTAGATCTTATACTATAAATCATATACTACTAGATCTTATACTATTAGATCCTTCACTGTTAACAGCAAAAGTCAGTTTCTGCTATACTTTCTGCATTGTTGTAAGAGCTGCACAGTATCATGCTTGTACACATGTGTAAACACAAATTAAACTGTTTTATTTTCACCAAGTCTTATTGTCTTGTGAAACTCAAGGAAATAGTATTGATAAATTTAAAGCATTTGAATTACTTTTCTTCTAACACTAAAGATTAGGACGAAGGGCCTTCGTCCTAGGAACATGAAGGGTCTTCATGTTCATACCAATTTGTTCCATGTATGAACATTGTCAAACGCTTATTTTAGCTTTTGCCTACAGAGTGTTTTTGCTCAACTCTTCAGGTGAGTCACATGTCTGTAATCCATGAGAAAGTGTTGGAGTCCATTAAAGCTTCTATCAGTGAATTGTGAGCCTGGGGAATGGTGTCTGAGCTCCAAGGATTAATGGTCATTTGAAATCTCACACAGCTTGAAATTCACAACTTAATACCCTAAACAATTAGAAAGTACCAACGTAACCTACGTGCCCCACTCTACTATTCTCTCTTCTGTATAATGTGAAAATTTACTTTGTTTTAGAGCATAAGGGATAGAATCTATCCATAACGTAACCATACGGTGTTTTATGTTAAAAACATGCAAAGCATAAAGCTATATTGCATATTTTAATTATTTAATAATGTTTTGATTAGAAAATACTCCAGGATTTGAGGCAGAGTTTCAGAATCAAAAGTTAATTTCAGTGTTCAGTCTGAATATCTACCTTCATGCAACAACTCAACAAGCACTTTGCAAATTTAGACAATGAAAAAAATAAACAAGATCTTTATGGAAGATATTACCTGTCAAACATTAACTTGAATGGCCAATCAGTCCTTTAAAAATACACTGATAAATTTGCATATGATATATATTTATACAATCAAAACATGCAGAAGTGTTTATAAGATAAAATTAATTGCTTTTATTTCTTTGCATGGATGATATAGATATTCTCACAAGCACACACAGTCAGGTTTAACTCTCTATCTTTGAAAAAGTCACATGACAGTGTTATGTGCTCTGCTTAAATTTCTAAATGAAGACTGTTAGTTTACAGCCTATACTTATGTATAGGGGTATATCTATTTTAAGGAAATATTAATCATTTGGATTGTTAATTTACCCAAATGTCAGGGAAATAAATTATCCTGGGAAAGCTTTCAAACTAAGTTGAATTGATCTAAATATAACCTCCATAAAATTCAGATAATATATTAACTATTTTATATATAGTTTTATATTTTGGTAATCCATAAGGTAGTTTTAAAAATAACATTATACATAAAATTAACTCTTATCCACAATAAGTGAGTGATAAAGCATAGATGGAAATTTGGCAGTGAATCTTTCAATATCATTTTCCCCTGCTAATTTTCTCTTTCTAGTGTTTCATATAAATGATACATTAACAGTGAAGTTCCTAGAAGATTAGACTCTCTTGTAAAAGACATTTCATTTATCTTGATGATCATACTTCCTTTTAATCTGTTTGCCCTTGCCTACATCCTCTCATGACCCTCACCTTCAATGACAAGCTCTATTTCCCAGTGCACCTCGTGTCACGTCTTCACTATTTACAGCCCTAACTGAGTAATCTCACTCTTTGTACTGCTGATGCAAAGTATTACAAGTAATGGATGTAATAAATTACATCTTAGTTTAGACAGATAGAACCAAATGCTTTTGGATTTACCAGAATCATTTCAGAAATTGACATTTCTCTGCCACTGCTGCAGATGAATAGTGCTTCAGCTGTTGTCATCATAGTCAAATGATTTCTGCCTACACAGGTCTGATAAGAGGTCCTCAATAAATGCTCCCTAGGAAGGAAATTTACTGTTGCTTGCTTGTGTGTTTGTTTTATTTCTTATTAACTCTTTTTTATCATTCTTTTTTCCTACTTCTCAATCATATTAATTATCGTTAGCTCTACAATCAATACAATGATCATTAGCCTTTCCCCAGAATGTGGCATTGGAAGTAGCCAACACTATCTAGCATGGCACTGTGCACAAAATTATATGATAAATACATATGACTGAATGAACTTTTATAGTAGGTAGAAAAATTTGAGATGTCATGCGTGAACACATAAGCATATGCATGTACATATACACTAGAACATGTAAATTTCAGAAGCTGTTTTTCATTAAATCCATTCCTTGCTTCTAAATAATTACTGAACCCAACACTATGTCTAAGGAAATTTCTCAGATACTTTACTGATTGCATATATATTATTAGTTTTTCAATTTTAAATTAATTTTGTTATTAATTGAAGTATTTTTCCAAATCCAGGCACGAAAAATAAAAATATATAGTATGTTAGTTTATCCTTGAAGCATTCCTGGATAAAGTGACCAAAATTATACATGGCATACTGTCACCCTACTAGGTTTCCGAGAGTACTTTACTAGTTTTATTTTTTCAAATGTAAGCAAATTGCTGTTATACCATACTTCACAACTTATCTAGGAAATCAAATTAAAACTTCCAATTCCTTAAGTAGTGTACTATGTTATAGATCTTATCCTAGAGGGAAAAAGTGTGAAGGGTAGCAAGCATAACTATGGAGGGCATTTATCAAGCTAAGCAGGCAAAGTGCTTCCCCATGCATATTATTTGAATTGTCATATATATTCAGATTATTTAAGAGAAAGATGGTACACATTGAATGTAAGCTTATATGCAGCTGATGAAAGAGTAAAAGCTAATCTTTGCAATTCTGTTGCTGCATTAAGCATTAATTTGATCATACACAGATATATACACACACGTACACAGAAAGGGAGAAAGAGAGAGAATATGGTAAAACAGAATTTGGTTTCAAGAAGACAATAAAATGATGGCAAAAGTTGGGACAAATCATTTTGCATTGGAAAGAATATGGGAAAAAAGTGATCCCCTGGTCCAACAGTTTTATTCCTTATGGTTGAAAAAGATGAGTCTTAAAAATCTTTTAGTGTTATACCCAAAATAATGCAGGGAGTGGTTAACCCTGAAATAGATTTTGGTTCTTCTGGATTAGTCCAATCACCCTTCAAGTAACCAGTATGGAAAAGATGGCTAAGACCATTTTTTGCATGAGTTTTAAAAATCTCAAATATAGGATATACATTCATATACCTTCCTAATAAAAACTTTCAAAAATGATATATATTTTTCCAATCATAAAGAGATTATAATAATTTAATTTGGAATCATGTTGACGTTTGGCCATATTTACTCTTGCTATTTAGTCTGACTCAGCCTTAAAGGAGGATGGTAAAACTGAGAAAGACACTCACTACCCACTCACTGATGACCTAAATAAAACTCTTTTTCCTTAGCTTAATATGCACTAATACTGTGCTTAATATTAATACATGTCCTAAGGCAGAGAATATTTTAATTTGTGCAAGTCATTTGGTCTAGGCTGAATAAAGTTATTAGTATGATGTCCTGAGGATATAAGCACTGGAGGCAGGTAGAACTTTTTATGATCTTGTCACTTCTACAAATCCGCATGAGGCTTTAAGGAAGGGACTTAGTCTTTCTGAGAGTTGGTTTCTTAATCTTTAAAAAAAACTCTCACTAATTTACTATAAGAATTAATTAAGACTAAGTATATAAAGCCCTCAGCATACTACTTAAAATATTTTAAGAACTCAATAAACAGTAGAGGTTGTTATCGTTTCTGTTACACTATGGATTCATTATTGTTATTTTCCTCATTACTATAATTTTATATAAAATTGACATTTAAAAGATTTAGGAGGTTGCATGGTAATCACTAATAATATTATAAACCTATGAATTCTATTCCAAAATAGTTTAAAACACACATACAATCACACAAATTTTACAAAATTTTAGGGAGTATTTAGATCTATGAATCCCATATGCCATATCTACAGAATTCCATTGGCATTAAGCTAAGAGCCCCTTATCCTGGAGCATGTTTTCACTAAAACATATACATGATTGTGAAAATCTTAAATTAATATCATAAGATAGCTAATATAAAATACTAAAAAGACTACCAGTAACTCAGAAGACAGAGAATTACAGTGGAAAATTCATAGAATTAAGAATGAAATGCAATGCAAATGTTAGAATTTGGGGTATTTTTTCCCCCAGTTTTACTGGTAGATAATCGATACATCATGGTATAAGTTTAGGGTGCAAAGCATGATGGTTTGATCTACATATATAGTGAAATGATTACCACAGTAGGTTTAGTTAACATCCATCATCTCATATAGACACAATAAAAGGAAAAGAAAGAGGAAAGCTATTTGGTGATTGTCACTGAGTATATCCTTTTGCATTTTTATGTATGCAGTTGGGAGTATTTTCACAAAATTCAAAACAGCTACAAAAGAATAGCATGAAACTGGACCCTAGTGCAGGCAAATAAATGGTCAGGGATGGAGCAAACAAGTGCTATGCAGTCTTTGACACAAATGGGTAGAGCTGCAAAAGGACTAAGACTGTATATGTTGATAATTACCCACTAAGAAGCACATGGGTAACAGGGAAGAATTCTAAAAGAGAGAAGAAGCCTGGGAGATAATGCACACAATGAAGGGACTAGTTAAGGATTTTAAAAAAAGAACAGCTAAAAATAGAATGTGGTTTTGATGTTGATATACATAAATGACACTTAGAAATGGCATGATGGCAGTGGATCCTGGAACAACCAAATTGTGTCCCTAATCAAGTATTTCTTCCCATGAAGACCCTGAAGAAAATGTACATTCAGGTCAAAGACTAGGGGGACAATGCACTTGTCTGTAATTCTTCAAGGGTTTGGCCCAAAATGTTAATAGGGAATTCTAGTGAACTAGAATAGACTAGACTCTTGGCCTCTGCCATTTTCATTGAGGTGGAGTTGGGAGTACCTTGAAGACTTGAATGACAGCAGGCTGTTTGCTCCAACTACATACACCTACAACCTAGGACTATTATACTGCCACTGCAGTTATAGGAAATACTTAGGTAAACATGAGAAAGTTGCCCAGAAATGAAAGAAAGAGAAAGTCAGTGAACATGTTTTTTCTTTTAGTTCAGAGACTGCTGCCCCAGGCAACAGACCAGGTCTTAAGTCAGAAATGGAATACCAGGTGCCACTATTTGTGTGCTTAGGATGCTGTTTTCTTCATTACAAAATTTTGTTTGTTTATTATCATTTTCCTGGCATATGAGAAATGTGGATATTAAGCACTGTGTTTTATTTCCTTGGCCTGGTGGGTGGAGAAAAAAAGGCACAACCAGATCCATACATGCTGATCTTTCAACCCCTTTGAATTCCCTATCCTTAACCATTTTGATCTTATCTGGGTCCTCTAGTCTATTTATCAGTTTTACAGGGCAACCTTCCTCTTTAGTTGTAAATCAATTTGCCCTTAAATCTGACCCAAGTTTTTAGATAAATGAGGAAAGTTAAGGAAAGAGAAACAAGGAGACTTAAATTTATCTTTAAAAATATTCCTGTTCATCTACTTCTTAACTATGAGGGTTTAAACGAATAGCTTCAACGTAAGATAGCTAGCTAGTGGGAATCTGCTGTATAGCACGGGGAGCTCAGCTCAGTGTTCTGTGAAGACCTAGATTGGTGGGATGGAGGGGGAGGGAGGTCCAAGAAGGAGGGGATATATGTATACATATAGCAGGTTCACTTCACTGTACAGCAGAAACTAACACAACATTGTAAAGCAATTATACTCCAATAAAAAAACTGAAGAATCTACTGTATATTCTATGCCATTAAGTGACAAAATTAATAATGTCTGATACAATGTCGGGCCCTAATACATATGTTAACTAATTTGACATTTCTTTTTCTTAGTGTGACCCTCTGTACATGTTTCAAATAGGAGAACAGATTCTAGAGTGCTGGCTAGTAGCTACCACTGCCTATACTTCCAAAGTACAAGGAAAAAAACTTTGTGAGTAATAAGGATCAACTCTATACATCTGTATTTGTATAGATATAGATATGTGTATAGATATAGATATATCTATATCTGGAGGGAAAGGGGGGTGGGAGATTCCAGATTTGCAAATTCACCTACTTGCTAAAACTCTGTTGTAAATCAGTACTTAAAAGTGTTCTTGAGGTCATTTGGGACATGCCCAGAGCAGCAAAAGATTTGTCACCTGTCAAAATGTTCCCAACTGATATCAATTAAGGAGAAGCTCTGCCTTCTTGCTTCAGCTCTCATGACATTTATTAAGTTATAAAATTAATAATGTCTGATGACTCCAGGATGAAAGAGGTAGGGGGCAGTGCTGTGTAGTGCAGGGAACTCTGGCTCTGGGGCCAGTTGGATGGGGTTTGAATTTCAACTCTGACACTTGTTAGGTGTACAGCCTCAGGCAAGTCACTTAACACTTCTGAACTTTGTTTTCTCTTTTTCAAAATAAAGAAAATAGAATCTGCCAGATGAGTTAATTTTAGGATTTAAGATTATAATTTATGTGGGATATATATGTATATACATTTATGTGCCTATAAGTATATATTATGATGAATGCAGATATAGTTTCATATATATCTCTCTCTCTTAGAAACTGCCATTTACTAGATCCACATTATGTACAACAAATATACATACAATTTATGTTATTCTACTATGTGCAGGCTATGAACTAATATACCAGTTTGTTAGAGGACGAGCGAATATCAAAAACAGTGACTACTATGACCGAAATATCTTCCAACTTGTAAGAGGAAGAATTTCTATTTATCAAACACATAATGTTTTCAATAAACTTCTGAACTTGCCTAATTCAGTAACTTCCCCAAATTCTTAGAGCAACTAAGTGTAAGGACCAAGCTCTGAACTATTTGACTATGGATTTAGTGTTCTTTCCAACATTCCACGAGGTCAAGAGTTTGAGTAATTGTTTTTTTCATATTAGGACATGGCTGATTTGTAAGATGGCTACCTCTGTTCATAAGGTTTTTTCCACATGTAACTCCTAAGTTATAAATATATAAAACTTGTTCAGTCTGTGTGTACATTCACATGAGTGTTGTGTGTGTGTGGTCAAATTCTATTCCTTTTTAAAACTTATCTTCTCATAGGAAAATCTCCCTGGAGAGAATTAATATGAGCTCTGTGTGCAGGTAAGTATACCAAGTTAAATAGAAATCAATGTTTTCTACTTCTGAAACCTGTCTCTATTTCAACTTCCATTTGCTAGCAGAGTAAAGGATGTCACTAGACTTCAGTATCCATCCATTACCTCTCACAAATTGGATTAAATTCGGGCAGTGTAAAGTTGGTAAATGTCCTTCTGTTTCTGAATTTATAATTGAATAATTACAAAAACAGGAAACTGTACTATGGGATATGGTCTGTCTGACCTGATTTCTGGGCATCAAAAATCTTTTAGTAAAATAGACAATCATGAAAAATAATGCCTACATCTTGTGATTCCCTTTAAGTGTTGGAAAATCACACAAAATTTCACCAAAGTATTCACACACAAATAACTTATACCAGTTTAAATGAGGTAAAATTTGTAGCCAAGTTTTTTTTTTAATGGACTCTATTTTTCAGAGAAGTTTTAGGTTCACAGCAATAATGAGAGGAACATACAGATATTTTCCACATACACCTTACTCCCATACATGCATAATCTCCCAGACTATGGACATCTCACACCATAGTGGTACATTAGTTGCAAGGCATGAACCTAAATTAACACATCATTATCAACCAAAGTCCATAGTTTGCATTAGGGTTCACTTTTGGTGTTGTATGTCCTATGAGTTTTGCCAGGTGTATTCTGACATGAATATGCCATTGTAATATCAATTCAAATAGTTTCACTGCCCTAAAAATCCTCTGTGCTTTACCTATTCATCACTCCCTCCCCAACCCCTGATCTTTTTACTATCTTTATAGTTTTGCCTTTTCCAGAATGTCATGTAGTTGGAATTATATAGTATAATTTTTAGTTTTATAGCTCATTTATTTTTAAGGCTGAATAATATTCCATTTTCTGGATGTAGCATCTTTTATTTATCTATTCAGCTACTGAAGGACATCTTGGTTGAATTCAAGTTGTTGACAATTATGAATAAATCTGCTATAAGCATCCATGTGTATTTTTTGTGTAGACATAAGTTTTCAGTTCATTTGGGTAAAATTTTGAGGACGATTGCTGGGTTGTATGGTAAGAGTATGTTTAGGAAGAAACCACCAAACTTCCTAAGTGTATATACTGTTTTGCATTCCAAACAGCCATGAATGAAAGTTTCTGTCGCCCTACATCTCCACCAATATTTAATGTTGTTGGTGGTTTGGATTTTGTCCATTCTAATGGGTGTGTAGTGCTATCTCATTGTTATTATTTTTTTCTTTTTTAAATTTATTTATTTATTTTTGGCTGTGTTGGATCTTCATTGTTGTGCACAGGCTTTCTTTGTGTCAAGCGGGGGCTACTCTTCACGGCTGTGTGCGGGTTTCTCATTGCGGTGGCTTCTCTTGCTGTGGAGCAGGGGCTCTAGGTACATGGGCTTCAGTAGTTGTAGCATGCAGGCTCAGTAGTTGTGACACGCAGGCTCTAGAGCACAGGCTCAGTAGTTGTGGAGCATGGGCTTAGTTGCTCCGTGGCATGTGGGATCTTCCCAGACCAGGGCTCGAACCTGTGTCCCCTGCACTGGCAGGCAGATTCTTAACCACTGTACCACCGCCCCTCATTGTTATTTTAATCTGTAATTTCCTAATGACATATGATGTTGAGCATCTCTTCATATGCTTATTTACCATCTGTATATCTTTTTGGATGAAGTATCTGTGTAAGGTCTTTCCCATTTTTTTAATGGGGTTGTTCATTTTCCTATTGTTAAATTTTAGGAGTTCTTTTTATATTTTGATAACAGTCCTTATCACACATGTCTTTTGCAAACATTTTTTTCCCAATCTGTGATATGACTGTATGCTAAAGTATATGATTTGGTAGAAGCTGTTTGGGGTCATAGAGAAAAAGTGATAAAACAGTATCCATAAGGAATGGGTGGCAGATATAGGCCCCCATGTGCAGAGGGAGATAGAAAGGCAAAAATAAGGTGAAATAATAGGCTTTGGAAATGAGAGAAGAATGGGATAGAAAGAGAAATAGCATTTTCTTAAAGAATCCATTATTTGAAAAATGTTTCCTCTCCAATCAGGAATGTCTTATATACAAAGTTACAATATGTAAAAAACTACAATATGTAAAAAACTAAGACCTAGTTAAGTTAAATACATGCCCAGTTAGTATGTGTTAGATCTGAAACTCAGGTCTTTCTTGTACTACATTACCATGGCTCTAATATGTCACTATGAATGAGTGTATGTGTATATTTGTGTGAACGTATGTACACAAATACATGACACATGTATATAAATATATATGTATATGCATATTCATCTTCCAAATCTTTGATCCAACAGTGATCTCACTTTCATTTTAGCTTTATGCTTTAATATTTTTACAAATTTACATTTAGTTATTGAGGAACAACAATTTGGAACCTATTTTCCATTACTTGGTTATGTCTAATGATAAAAACAACCTTGGTATGGCATATGTTAGAGGTGTAATAAAATATATTGTGTTTAAATGTAAGTAGTGGTTAAGATGTACAGAATTTATAGATGCCATAATGGATACATTACTTTCAATATCATTTTAATAACAAATTGAATTAATCAAATTATACATCAATTTTTATTTTCTAACAATCATTCTTTTTATTTGGAATAGGTCAGTAAAATTTTGCTTACTTTCAAGCTATAGTATGTGCATTTGGTGATAATTTTTATTTTGTCACATAGATCTGAATAATCTGGTTTAAATCTCCAGATTATGTTAATGACTCAGTGTTAAAAAAAAAAATTCAGTCAAGTAAATTTGAAGGTCTAATTGGCCTTATTCAAAAATTCATGAATCGAGCAGTATCCCATATAGTAAACAGACAGATGCTCTGAAGACTTTTGCAAAAATGAAAGGTTCTTATAGGCAGAAGTAGGGTGGGGCATGGAAGTTCTTAGCAAAAGAAAAGAAAAAAGCAAAAGAGAGAAAAAATTATTTCAGGCAAGGTCATCTTTTGGGAATAGGGAACAACAGTGAAGGGGGAGCGGTCCTTTATTGTTCAGATTAGCTCTTCTTCCTTTAGGCGATGGGGGATGGAAAGGGCCCATGTAACAGATTACCTCTTTGGCGCTGACCAGGAAATTCCAGACTGCCACTTAAGATTACAATTCTGGGGCAGATCAAAACTGCAATTAAGTCAGGTATTAAATCCAGGTTTGGTATCACAGGCTGTAGAACAATCTATTCCATTTTGGGTCTGTGGTTTTCTCTTTAGCAAAAGTCTCCATTTTACATTAAAGTATATCAAAAAAACTATTTCATTTCTAATTCTGATACTTAGAACAAAATGCTTTAGAAAGAATCAAGAATTACAGTAAACTTCAAAGCATTCTAATACATATATATACACACACACAAAGAGAAATAAATTGAATACTGTACTATCCTATTTATTTATGTGAATTTAATATACAATTAAAAAATCATACATTAATGAGCATTGAGTTATTAATTTTAGAAATGATTTTATGAAACATTTTGTAAAATTAAAAAATCAACTTTGTTCTTAACATATAAATTCCTAAGGTTATAAATACAAATGGATAAAAAGAACAAAGTTATTTAATCAATTTTAAATAGGGTAAGAACTTTCAAAGAATAAAAATCAAGGAAAAACTACCAGTGATGTTATTTTATACAAGCTATGCATAAAATCTATGATAATTTTAAGGCAAACATCAAACTGAGACCATATTTGGATTAATATACTAAATAATTGAAGCACTGAGACTTAATAAGAAACACATTAACATACCAAACAGATAAAAATATAAATTCTTAGACATTAAAAATTTTTAGGAAGGATATATAAATTTTATATCTATCTAATATATATAAAATGTTAAAGTCAGGAATCAAAACGTTGACATTTTTAATATTTCAAATTACCAAAATTTTCAAAATTATGAAATTAGGAAATCTCCATTAGGTATTGTTTTTCAGTTATTCAACATTAGGTACCAGAAGATTTTTAACAATGAGAATGCTTCGTGGTATTTTCCCAAGGGGAAAGTTAGGGCATAACCAAATTAATACTACACTTATACCCAGCAATTGGAGACCCGTCTCCTCAGATATGGTCCCAAAGTCCCCAAGCTTTGGAGTGCTTTCCTAGAAATTTGCTCAGTTCCCTTCTGATGCTTAGGATTGAGAGATCCCAAAAGTGCCATCTGCGAAGAGCAGTCCCAGACTTGAATTCAGTCCAGATTTCTCCCCTTCAGGGAAGTCTAATCATGTGGTCAATCACATGTCATGGGAAGCTAGGAAGAGGGAAAAATTACACCTATGTGCTCATCCTGGTACCTGCTGATCTTGTCATTGTTCCACAGAGTAGTATGATGACCCATTTGCCTGAATTAAGTCACCAAAATAGAGTTGACACCCTGATTTTGGATGATTCTCCTTCACATTAGAACCAGGTTAAGTTCAGGGCTCTGCCTACTAGTCCATCACCAAGCTAAAGCCATATATTTGGACCAATGTACGGAGTTTTGCTTTTCCAGTTCCCACCATTGTGCAACCTCAAAGGCAGTGTGTGTGTGGTAACAGGCTCCACTGACTTCATTGTGCTGCCTCCACTGGCACCCAGGACAGTCAGTTATCCTCCCACCTAAGGTCTGAATCATGTAGTCAGACAGTCTTTCATGGTTGCACCCACAGGGTGGCTGTTCTGTCCTTTATGAGGACTTTCCAAACCCATGGCCCTTCTGATTGATGGGCTCTCTCTTATTGCTGATTAATGTGGAGGTGAAATTGGATCCTCACAGCCTGGAGGTGGAAATAACATTCTTTGTGGGAATGCAACCACTGACTCAATCAGACAATGGGCTTCTCAATATCCTCCTTGCTGATGATGGGTGTATGAAAGGCAGGATGCAGTAGCATTCAAAGAGATCACATTTAGAAATGGGGCAGTTAAGGCCTAAACAGTTAAAATGAAGACATAGTTGGAAGATGCGTTCTACATTTACTTAATAAAATTCCAAAGACTATATTTAACATGACTTTTTTTTTTTTTTTTTTTTTTGCGGTACGCGGGCCTCTCACTGTTGTGGCCTCTCCCGTTGCGGAGCACAGGCTCTGGACGCGCCGACCCAGCGGCCATGGCTCACAGGCCCAGCCGCTCCGCGGCATGTGGGATCCTCCCGGACCTGGGCACGAACCCGTGTCCCATGCATCGGCAGGCGGACTCTCAACCACTGCGCCACCAGGGAAGCCCTAACATGACTTTTTACTTTAAATAATCTTTTACATTTTTCTTCATGTTCTGGGTGAGATATGCCTTCTTGTCATCATTAACAAAGCAGAATAACAAACTCAGAGAAAAAGCCATTAAAAGGCAGCGTTCTTGGGTGACACAATGGATGATGCAACCTTATGAGTAACCAGCATTAACTAAATGATATCAGGGAACTATAGAGATAAGAAAATTTATATGGCTTCAATACAACAGCTCTATTGAAGAGATACAGCATTGTGAGTACAAGTGCCTCTGACTTTTTTCTGGAGGGTATGGCGTATGAAATTTGCAGGTAACATGTGGTGTGCATGTGTGTGTTTTTGTTTGTTTTTTGTTTTGTTTTTCAAAAAAGAACAGGAAGAGATGGTTTCTACACCTAAACAGAAAGAAATAGTACCTGAATACTATGAAGAATTTTCATGTACACTGATTGGACAATAAACAAATACGTAACTTCTTTTCTACCCATTATTCTAAAGTTCTCTTGAAAAATCACTGTACCTCAAATGAGCCCATGGATTTTATATTTTTAAAAATTAAATTGTTTATATTCCCTGGCATTGAGCAAAAGAAAAAAATATTTATACAGGGCTCATGCACCTGAAGACACACTTGAATTCTACAAATAGTTTTGATAGCTTGCTACTTTTTATATTAGATTAACATTTCTCAAACAACTGTCAATCACATATTTCCTATTTCTATATACCATCTGTATCACTATTTACTTATATGTTTTTAATCAGCATTTTAGTTTTAAAATACTTTTTAATGTGTAATATGATTTTACTTTTATAATTTGAAGCTAACGTTATTGGCAAAAAAAAGAACATGTTCCTAAAAATAAATATGATGAAAACAAAATATTGTCATTTTGATCCACGTAGAAAGAGCTGCCTATAAACACATGAGCCTGAGGCTGCCCCAGTAGTGTTAAAAAAAAGATATGGTGTCAGACAATTGCAAATAACAGACCAACACCAAACTTTATTTTTTATTTTCTCATAGATTTGAAAGAGAATAAAAAGAAGTACATTCTCACAATGTGACATTGGTAACAAATGCCACCTATGTTACAACTTTCACACTTTGAAATCACCAATATTATGTAATAGGTGTGTGTCGGATTATAGATAACTTTTATTTTTATAAATTTTGTTTCTTTTCATATATTTTAAGAGGTCTATAATTGTCAATTATTATAATTAGAAAAAAGAAATAGAAATACCCTCCCTTAGACGGGTGGAGCATAACTCTCATTGCTTGAATGTGGATTACATATGTACAGTATGAAAAGTGGGAAAATAGATTACTTTCAGTGGAGAAACCTGAAACAAGTTGGGGAGCCAGGAAGGCCAGTGATGTAGTTCTAGTTCAAGTACCAAGACCTGAGAACCAGGAACTCTGTGTAAATCAAAGTTGCCATCAACAGTGATGTCATGTTAATAACATATGCCCCTGATACAGCTGGATAAAAATTACACTTCTTCTCCATGGCTGACCTCCCATACAAAATCACCCCAATCTAATCATAGCAAAACATCAGACAAATCTAAATAGAGGGGACATTCTACAAAATACTTAATCAGTACTCCTGGTCACCAGGAATACTTGAAAACTGTTAAGATCATAAAGACAAAGTCTGAAAAAGTGTCACAGCCAAGAGAGCCTAGGGAAATATAACAGTTGGATGTAATGTGGTATTCTGGATGGGCTCTGGAACAGAAAAAGGATATGCTGTAAGAACTAAGTAAATCTGAAGAAAGTATGCTTTAATAAATAAAAGTAAATTGATATTGGTTTATTAGTTGTAACAAATGTACCAGACTGATAGTGGTTAGTTTGATGTGTTAATTTGACTGGGTCAGACGGTGCCCAGATAGTTGGTTAAACATTATTTCTCTGTGTGTCTGTAAGGGTGTTTCTGGATGAGATAAGCATTTGAAGTGGTAGACTGAGTAAAATTGATCACCCTCTCCAAAATGAGTGGACAAGACACAATCTGCTGAAAGCCTGGATAGAACAAAGAGGCAGAGGAAGGGAGAATTTTCTCTTAGCCTGACTACTTGAGCTGAAACATTGGTCTTCTTCTGCTCCCTGACTGGGATTTACACCATCAGAGTTCCTGGTTCTCAGGTCTTGGTACTTGAACTAGAACTACATCACTGGCTTTCCTGGATCCCCAGCTTGTAGGTGGCATATCATGGGACTTCTCAGCCTCCATACTTATGTGAACCAATTCCTATAAAGAAATCCCTCTCTCTGTCTTTGTCTCTCTCTGTCTCTGTCTGTCTGTCTGTCTGTCTCTCTCTCTATATATATATATCTCCTATTAGCTCTCTTATTAGCTCTGTTGCTCTGAAGAATCCCCACTAAAATGTTAATGTAAGACGTTAAGACTAGGAGAAACTAGATGTGGAGTTGTGGAGTATAGAAATGATATATTCTATCTTCATAAATATTTTTAAATTTAAAACTATCCTAAAACAAAAAGGTTTTTTTAATTTTTATTTTATATTGGAATATAGTTGATTAACAATGTTGTGTTAGTTTCAGGTGTACAGCAAAGTAATTCCGTTATACATATACATGTATCTATTCTTTTTCAAATTCTTTTCTCATTTAGGTTATTACAGAGTATTTAGCAGAGTTCCCTGTGCTATACAGTAGGTCCTTGTTGGTTATCTATTTTAAATATAACAGTGCACATATGTCAATCCCAAACCCCCGATCTATCCCCGCCTCCCACCCTTCCCCTCTGGTAACCATAAGTTCATTCTTTAAGTTTGTGAGTCTGTTTCTGTTTTGTAAATAATTTCATTTGTATCATTACAAAAAAGTTATTTTTAAAAAGGACTTACAAATTTTTTTTAAGTTAAAAACTATAAATTGAAAAAAAATTACATCTGCTGCTTCTTAGTGTCTTCTTCATATATAAATTAAATATATTATTAGATCTATGCATAGGAAAGGATTTTTGTGGAATATCAAAAGAATGCTATATACAAAATATTAGAAAAATTACAAAGCACCATTTACATGTTATATGTTATATGAGGAATCTGTTTGGTATTGGAAAAGATCAGGGGTTATACATTCAGGTAAAAATTTGGATTCAAATTCCAACCCTTCTATGGATTCTTAGACCAATTGCTTTTCTCTCTCAACTTCATTCTAACAGCCTATAAAAATGGGGCTAATTCCATATACCTCATAGATGAAATGTGGAAGATGTTGAACGTAAAATATGTGTTCAGGGATTATTAGTCTGGGTCCTTATTTTGTGGTAAACCAACATAATGTATGGAGCCCCAAGGTAAATTAGCTGACAGTAACAACATGTAAGATCCATTTATTCAAGATCCAGGTCATTTTCAGTTGTTGGAATGTATGTATCAGATTTTAAGTAATTCTTGAATTAAAGTATGGATATGTTGATGTTTTGAGGATGCTGAAAAAAATGCCAAACTCCTTTTTGGTATCTTCTATTTTTGAAAGTATTAAATAACTGCAAAATTTAAATAGAAGTAAAATTTGGGCCTATGGGAATCAATATATTTATAGATTAATGACAAAATCCTCCAGAATTCCTCTAGAAACATGCCAAATGACAATTTTATCACTATAATGCTACCTTCATTTTTAAAGTATTACTATTTGGTTTTATTTCACATAATAACACTTTATATTAGCAAAAGTTGAATAAAAACATAGAAATTCAATGTTACCCAATATAAATTGCTGGTTATACTATTTTTGATAATCACTATAAATTGTTTCAACTTGCTGTGTTTAATTTTAGATTTATCAGGTTATTAAAATCATCCCTTAGTAAATTATTCTCTTCCTCACTGCTTAATTAGAATTTAACTAGCCTAGCAGTACTCTTTGTTCATCCTGCCCTTCCTGTTTTCCCACATGGCTGCACTTAAAATCTGCAAAGTGTCCATTTGAACCATATTTATGTTATGAGATCTATAGAACATCTTTCTGAATTGTCAAACCAACTTCCCATTCAAACTTGGAAGTAAACTGAAATTTGGCAAAATTAAAAATAAATAAATTAATTAAAATCTCAAAAACACAAATAGAGCTTTATTTTCTCTAACATTTATAAAGGATACTTACATAGAAACCAAATTCAACTAATTACTATTTCTTTTCTATATAAACCTCTCCTTGGAGGCCATATAACCATTACTGAGATTCAGCACTAATAGCAAGTTAAAGAACATTTGCTCGGAAAGATGTAATAATCCTAAAATTGCCTAATGAGAGCATCAGGAATATCAAAGAGAACAGAGAAAAGCAGCAATAGAGACAGTAGAACATACATAGTTGGAACCCTGAAGCATTATAGGAGAGATCAGGAGGGCACTCTATGCAGTAAAGACAAATGGTATCAGTCATGGTGGACGAAGGGAGAGTGTCAGTTTGATTACATATTATTAGGGACTATATAAGGGAGTCTTTTTAAAATTCTGCACAATATTTCTATATACCACACAATACAGAAAAATCATAAAGTTTCTGGGTAACTGAGACACATATTAATGAAGAGTTAGGACGATGATGGCAAGATTAATTTAGGACCTTTTAAAATCTAGAGAGTGGAGACCATGTCTTTACAGCTTGTATTTTAGACAATTTCAACAGACAAATGCCTTCCTCTTCTAGTAGACCATTGCAGAACACAAAATTCTTAGATCAACTGCTGTGTAGTATAGGTAAAGAGATAATAGATTATATGTACTTATAACTAAACAGAAGATAAAACATTAGCTTGAGAAAAAAACTGAATCATATTAAACTTTAAAAGTGTTCATTCCTAAAATTACTCTCAGGTAAAAACTGTTAACATTATGTACTTTCAAACCAAACAGGATTTGGTTGGGTTAAATTCTAATGTAAATGTCTAAATGTTTACTAGGGACTACTAAGCCCCTGGAAGTCAGGGAAGAAAACTAAAACAATTAATAAAAGAAAGCATATACACCCTTTACAACAAGTACTGGTACTTTTTAGGTGACATGTTCCTACTTTTTCCATTAGTATAATTTCTTATTAAATCCAAAATGTTTTTCTAAAGCTTCTAATAGTAAGAAAATAATTAGAAAAACTGCATGATTGTTTTGGGAGCAACAATTTAAGGAATCCAAATTGGTGACCTGCAATATACATGTCTGGATAGAGTTAAGCCAACATAGGAAAAATAGTTAAATCAGCATTACAGAAAAGAAAGCAAAATTCTTAAACTCTGTGCTAAACGTGAAAAGGGATAACTAAAAATAAGCCTTGAAGGAAGAAGGAATATTCCCAGGGAGTTCTATGTTAACAGATAACTCATATTCATCTGTACCACTTTCCTTTGTTTAGAATCTACTTCTTGATATTATGATCATTTTTCCCACAATCCACTGAAATCTCAACTTCAGTGTGTTAAAGAAAACAACAAAAATATGCAGAAACAAGATGGTTCTGTCCCAGAGCAATTTCCTTCTGTGGAAATTTATCATATTCTGCATTCTTTCATTTAGAGCTTCACCACCAACTATATATTCTTCTGTTTATTAGTACCCCAACAATAGATTCTTTCAAATTATTGTAATTCATCTCTTTCCTGACACCATATTATTATGTCTGTTGGTGACTGTTCTTTTTTATGTAACTCTATTCACTAGGGGCTCAAAGTAAGGCAGTGAAGGATAAAGATCTCTGTCCTTATGGAGATTACAGGGTAATAAAGAGATAATGTTTGCTTTGACTTACATGTCATCAACTATTCCTTATTTTACATGAACCTTTTCAATTCTGATTTAGTTATAATTTTACAAATTTTTCTAAGCTGATGATATGTGAATCCATAAAAACTTGGTTATAATTTATAGGCAATATTAAGCATTTATGTAATATATAATTTATATGTAATATAAATTAAACTAATGATATATTTTATATCAATTATAGCATAGTATATGTATATACTGTTACTAGTACATTATATATACTACATATATACACATGCATTTTATATATATATATGATATATATAATATGATTTTAATAGCCACAAGTTGAAATCCTTTCAAATTCTAGCTTTGTTATATGCAGGGAAGTCTATATCCTTAAATATCATTTCCAATTTGATTTGATTGGGGGATAGTGTGCATCAAGCAATAAATATTTTCCCCTTTCAACTTATATTTGCAGTGACACCAATTGTCTTTGTACTTAGTGTAACAGATGATTCTCTCTCTTTTGTGTTCCTTTCTGCATGAAGTTCAATTCCATCATAGTCTAAAAATTAATTTCTTCATAGCCAATCTTGTTTCTGGGATAAAATGACTTCTAAATTACTAAATATCAAAATCAGGAGTTCTTCAGCATTAGATACATGGTTAACCATGATATTTGTAATGCATATGCCTATTTTGCTTTTTAGTCCATAGGAATTCCCTTTTCCCTCAGCATTTTAAAAATGTCATTTTCCAAATTTTTTTGACTCTTCCAAAGTAATATAGATATATATATTACATAAAGTGATATATATATTCTCCATTATATTGCTACTTTGGTGGGATTTAACTTTTTTTTCTTATTTTTTAAAGAAATTTGTCCTCTCCTACTGTTTTTCTCTGTGGACTTTGTCAAATTCCTCTTTCCCAGTACAGAGGTACAGAACTTAGTTTATACTGTTGTCAACTTATCATTGATACCATCCAGGATAAAGTTTCTTTTATATCATGATGTACAATTCCCAAAATCCATTTTTCTGGATTTGATTCTGAGAGTCACTTTTTGAGATTTGGAAAACTAATGAGAAGGAGAGGTCATTATTTCAATATTCATCCTCTGTGGACACAGTTAAACATGTGAGCAGATGTGAGATACACGTTTCCTTGTTAAGTTTGCTGCTTATTTTATTTTTTTGCTCTATATTTCAATAACTTTTTATGACAACTTGGAAAATAATTTTATGGAACATTTCCATAATTTATTTGATTTTGTGTACTATTCTTTTCTGATTTAATACAAAAATATATTTTGATATCCCTTTAGTAAGAAACCCAACTTTCTCATTTTCCCTTTATTTTAGATCTTCTAATTGTGCTATTCATTATTTTACTGACATGATCTACCAACTTTTCTTGAGTGTCTTCTGTATTACCACAGATGTAGATAGATAGATAGGTAGATAGATAGATAGGTAGATAGATAGATAGATAGATAGATGAATTATATTTTAAAACTGATTCTATCCTCAAATATATGACAGTTGAAGGAGGGATATAATGAGTGGTGTTCCAAATAGGGGTAGGGGTGGAAAGTGGAGGGTGCCTGTGGGTAGGAATGAGCCTCCCTGGAGGACAGGAATATTTTATCATTGTCATTATGTAGAATTGCTGACACATGGTGACAATAAAAAGCAGACTGCATTGTAGTCTGGTTTATTTTATTTTATAATTCTCTACAGCCAATGAACTTCCCTAATCATTTGCACCTGTGGTAAATAGCTCCTACCCGCCCCCACCCCCCCCCCGCCAAACCCCCACCTTGTTGTACCACTGGATAGAATATATAAATCTATTTTAATAAAAGACTGTATATGTGTTGGTAATGTTATGATCCAGTAATGGAAATAAAGTAGAAAAGGAATAGGAGGTTCTGTTGGTAGGGCGAAAGAGCACTTCACAGGGGAGCTGTTATTTCAAGGCTTTGTGAATGGCAAATAGATGATTACAAATGCTCAAGTTGCTCTTTTTCAACAATGAAACAGTGTTTTCTCATTACAAGTCAGTCCATCCATGTATTTTTTCCAACTTCTATGTGCTAAATACACTGAGACATATAGTAATGGATGTCTCTCCCATTTATGCATAAAAACATTCTTAGATGTTTTCACAAAAATGAAAGAAAAACCAAAGATAACAAACAAAAATCTATGGAGTTATTTCTTATCATTCCAAAATGGAAGAACTCATGTTTTCACACTTTAACATTTTAGAAGATATACAATTGAGTTTACTCAAGCTAGTCTTCTGCTTACTTCTCTTATTTTTTATAACTATACCATACAACTCATATTTTGATACTGTTTTTTGGGGTCATAATGGTACTTGTATCATATTAAAGACACACTGAAAGCTTTATCACAGAAAGAAGCAGCTTCCTCAAGGCAATTTTCTAAAGTGTGAAGCTATCTCCAAGGTAAACCAGAGTAATTTTCCATTTAATTTGGCATTTTCTGGAAGACTGACTCCAAAATTCAAGGCTTTTCCAGTTAAATTCAGTTGCATTTATGTCCAGATTTTCATAGAGGATTGGTTTCCTGCTGTGGAGCTGAGTCTTAAAGCTACTTGAACTAAATTGCAGATCCTAGCCAATGTGCATTCCTTTCAGCTACTCCCACCATTCAGTAACCTGATTCTCAGACTACTTGATTAATTCACATTATGCCTTCACACCTAGAAAACTGTAGTCTGAAAAGAATCTCACTGTATTAGAAATATAAAAAAACACTTGTTAAAGGCATTAATCCATTTCAGGACATAGAAAATATACACATCCCAGAGGAGATAATGGGTATGTATAAAATCTTCTGACAAAATTACAAAATCTATTCATTTTTGTCAGGATTTAATTTTACTTTTATTTAATTTTGTCATAGTTCTTTTGTGCCTTGAAAGAACAAATACTGAATATTTTCATCAATTCAAAAAATTATACTTCATGGGAGGCTTACTACTCTCAAATTAAGCATGTCTATTCACAATGCTTTTCTACTTCTGATGTTAAAGGATACAATAAAATGTACATGGGGAGAGAGGATTGTATTATTCTTCCCCCAGATGAGGAATAATGAGTTGTGCAAAGAATTAACGTCCTGTTCCTTTTTTATTTCCCGTTTTGTTTGTTTGTTTGCTTTGTTTTTAATTACTATGCCACAAAAAGGACAGGATTCTAAGAAAATTACTTGTTTTAAATTAATAAAAGGAAAGTGACTAAACATAAAATACAATACATAAATGCAAAATTGAATATAATTCTTAATATAAAGTTGATAAATGATATGAACAGAACTCACAGTATATGAAATATTAAGACAAAAATTTAGAAAATGTCCAGTACTGGTAAAAATTTGTGAGATAATGCTTTTATAAACTACGAGTGTAAATATAAATTGATATGCTATTCTAAATAACTCTTTTTTCTTTTTTGCAATATGTCAAAAGTCTTTTCAATAGTTGCCTCCTTTATCCTGTAATTCTACTTTCTGGAAATCATTTTATACTAATCAGAAATACACAAAAAGATTTATTTTATAATAATTAACACCAAATAACTATAATAGGGAAATATTGAAAACAATCTATGTACAGTTAAAGGGAATATTTTGCATTTAATGAAAAGAATAGTATATAATAGTTAAGAATAATCTTTGCAAAATATTAAAATATTTAATAATATAGAAAGTATTTAGGGCATTCTGTTAACTGAAAGTAAGGATGCAAAAATGCATGTATGGAATATGCATTCATAGGTATTGTATGCATATAAGGGAAGAAAAAAACAGAAAGCAAGTTACCAAAATAATAACAATGATTTTTCAGAGTATAGGCCTGCTGATGATACTGGTTTGAATGATTTGTGCTTTGCTTAGCTTTATGTAACTCTCACATATAATACCTTACTAAGCAGGTGACAGCAGTAATTACTCAGGAATGGTTACTTTTACAACCATTAAAAAATAACAGCAATCAATCAAATGATAGAGCCAGTATTTTCTTTTAGAAAAACAGACTAATGGAAAGAACAAGATATCATATTGGGGCTTGCACATAGTATGCTTTTGATTAGCATTTCTCCAAGTGTGTGGTATCTCCTTAAGAGCAGATATTTTTTTCCTATGTATCTTGGGAAACCACCCTTGATCTAACTCCTCTAAGGTGGTGAGGATAATTCTTATGTGAAAATAGACTGAATATAATGAAATGTCAAACATTGAAATATAATTCATTGTTGTGTGGTTTTCCCCAAGTTATTTCATTTGAAATTAAATATAATAGAGACTATATATATGATCTTTTCTTTATTAGTACCATTATTAAGAATGGCTGAAAAATTACAAATGAACAATTATTTAAATCTTATCCCATTCCCTTCTTTAAACAATAATTGTCTTGTTCTTTAAACTCTCATATCTCTGTTGCGTATTGTAGTGAAGGATGACTTAAAACGAATTCAGTGTATCTTGTTCCATAAGTAGATGCAGAGTAATTTTAAGAGAAATACAGAATCACTCATTTTCTTATTAGTAAAATAAGTATTACATGCTCCACTACTACATATTCAGTTTATTATGAGGTTTTAAGTGAAATGATTGATATGAAAAGAATGGATATACAAATATAGTGTTCCATTTACTCTATTTTCTTAATACAATTCATCTTTCACTTCCTTTTCCTCTTTCATTAGGACAAAACTATAACCAAATGCAAGATTAAGTAAATTAAATAAAGAATAAAAATATTTAAATTTCTCTTCTTCATCGCTTTTAGATTTATACCTCTTAAACTAAATCTTCATATTTCATGCACTTTACTATCACAAGTTCCATAATGAAGGTATAAAACCACTTGGAATATGGTTTAAAATGCATCTGAGCCTCTGTGTGTGTGTGTGTGTGTGTGTGTGTGTCTGTGTGTGTGTAGTGGAGTGTTATTTGTGTGTAAATCCAACTTTGATTAGAAAAAGAAGAAATAGCATTCCTTATACAAGTCCTGAGGTACCCAAATAAGTATAATGTGCTGTGAAATGTTATGTAACCAGCATACATGTTTTACTGGCAGACATGAGTTTGAAATGCTCCTTTCCTTCTTATTTTTCCAGCAAATATATACCATACCCTGCTTCACCCTAAAATTGAATTGTTTGTAAATCCTCTGAAACTATAAAACAGCTGTTTTTTAGATTACAGTAGCACTAATAAAAAATAAAGTAAGCCACATATGTACCTTTAAAGTGTATACTGTTCACATAAAAATGAAAAAATATGCAAAATATTATCATTTCAACATGTAATCTAGGTAAAACTTATTAATGAGGTACTTAACATCAATTTTTTTGTTCTCAGTTTTCAAATTCTGGTGTGTACAGTCGCAACACATCTCAATTTGAATTCTATATTTTCAAAGTTTTGGTAAAATATAGTCCTAGGAAACAATAAAAATATGTCTAACAAAAAATAAGTTTACTCTGCTTTAGCTTTTACTTAAAATGTTGTTTAATTTAAATAATTTAAATTAAAAATTCAACTCCTTAGGCACATATCAAGTGCTCATAGCCACATGGAGCAACCATATTTGACAGTGTTGCTATAAAACTAGGGCAGTATTAAACTCATAAAGCCAAAAAAATGTAAAGACAGCCACCGGCTTTACATTTTTTCAAGGAATTACTTGAAATATCCATTGAGTTTCTATTTTAAAAAGTATTATTCATTAAAAACAGAGCAGTAACACTTGGTTACAAATGTGATATCCGTGGTACATATTCTCTTATATTTTCCTCATCATATGTGTTAAGTGAAACTTCTCTTTAGTCATACATATATTTTCTTCTTTTATTTCCTTATGATAATGTTTAGATAAAATCTTGAAGCTAAAATCTATATTCTAACCAGGAAACCTCAAATCAATTAACTAACTGCCCGACTTGAGGAAACTCAGTTCCTATGGCTGAAACCAAAATTGAAATAATATTATGAGAAAATGAAGCATAAAGGAATTGATTATATGACCATATCTAAATTATATTGTTTTTCTAATGATTTCTAATGAGAATCCAGAACAGCAGGAATATACCTGATTAAATAGTAATATCACCTACTGGGTTGTAGATACACTATTGGAAATAGTACCTAAACCATTCTAATGCTAAAATTTCAGTTTTATATAAAAATTCTATTAAATGTTCAGTATGTAAAAGGAAACACTGAAAATCTGGCATTTCATTATAGGCAAGACAACACAGTGTTTGCTGACATGTTATATGGTGTAAGTTTAAAGTGAATATGAAGGTCAAGGCAAATATCAAGCATAAAAGTCTATTTCACGGGCTTCCCTGGTGGCGCAGTGGTTGAGAGTCCGCCTGCCGATGTAGGGGAAGTGGGTTCGTGCCCCGGTCCGGGAGGATCCCACGTGCCGCGGAGCGGCTGCGCCCGTGAGCCATGGCTGCTGAGCCTGCGCGTCCGGAGCCTGTGCTCCGCAACGGGAGAGGCCACAACAGTGAGAGGCTCGCGTACCGCAAAAAAAAAAAAAAAGTCTACCTCACTATCAAGATTGGCTGTCTATAGCACTTATTTACTAGGTAATTTTTCCATTCTCAGTTTGTCTTTTCTATGAGAAACATTCTCTCATCATTACTTCCTTCCACATGATGGAGTCCTAATGCCATTCATCACAATATTGTGACCATGCATACATCTAATTTTTTAACCCATGGTATTATGTGTTGAATTGTATCCCCCTCAAAAAAGATGTGTTGAAGTCTTAAATCCTGGTGCTTTAGAATGCAACTTTATTGGGGAATAGAGTCGTTGCAGATGTACTAACTAAGTTAAGATGAAGTCATACAGAAGTTGGATTGGCCCTTAATCCAATATGAGCACTTTCCTTATAAGAAGAGACTCAGAGATAGAGACGAGAAGGAAAAACAGTCATATCTAACTGAAAAATATTTTAAACTGATTTTCCTGTTATTTCTTTCACAAAATTATAAGGTGAGGGCTGTTAAAAGCCACCAAAAATTCAGTTGTATATGGTTGCTTCATTAAATGACAACCATATTTAAATTCTAAGAAAAAACTTTATACTTTATCATGAAGGAAAATGTAACTCTACAATATCAGACAGTTCTTTGAGGAAAACATTCAAAATATTTTTCTTGTAAAACCTACCCTCTTGGATTGTCTATTCTGGAAATCTTTTTTATTTTTTAACTGTTTTTAATTGACTTCTTCAGAACATAGTTGTGTGGAAAAAAAAACTGTGTATGATGCTTGTTACAGTTGACACATACATTTAGAATGCATTTTGAATTAATATCTGTTTGTATTGTGTGGAGCTGTGTCCTTTGGGTATCCAGCTTTAACAGCCTCAGGGGCCAACTATTTTAGAGAAAGAAACTGGAATTTAGCCAGCCATGATATTTCCACTCAACAGTCATTCACACTTAATGCCTTCCTAGACAAACTGGCATGATTTGTCTAGAATTATATTTGTCAGAAGTGCTTGCTGCCAAACATTATTGTTTAGTCATATCTATGAGTATTTTTGACAAAAATTTATAAAACTAATAAGTAGATATAAAAATGTAAGAGAAATCTTTTTTTCAATTCCCTAAGTCTAATCAAGCACTTTCTCACCTTAAGATTCTTGTGCTGACAATGAGTATATTGAGCCTGCTTTAGTGATTTCACTACCTCAAGAGAGAGAATCAAAATTGCCCTAAAATAGAGGATTCTAAGAAGCCAAGTTCAACATTTTGAAAGATAAAATATAGGCTTCTTTTATGGGGCTTTTTTTGAGCTTGCGTTTCAAAGAATTCAATTAGCTAATTTTCTCTGATGAGCAGTACTGCTCTATTGAATCTTTTATCCAAAATTCTGTTGATTTATGATACTCCAAGTAAGGGAATTAAATATACTCTCCTCGTTGTCAAGTCTTTTATAAGCCTTTAAAATGTATAGATTTCTTGTGCTTATAAGGCAATTCTGTAGCAATTTCCAGAGATTCTTCAAAATGAACACAGTTGCTTCCACTCTGTTTCATGGTTTTAATTCAGTTGACAAATATATAGTTCAAAAGATAATACATCATGATTTTCCAGCAGTGCATGCTGTGGCAGTCCTCCTCTCTTCTGTGCAGCAACCATGAGAACTAATCACAGCTGCAGAAGTTTCCATTGGGGTCATAATACTCATGTGAGGCTATCTCAAAAATTTGTGCACTTCTATAAATCCAAGGAATAATTATTTACAATAAAGCTATGACAAATTTTATAAACTTAAAGGAAACTATGAAAGTAAGTCTATGAATATGTTTGTTTGAATTCCTGGATGCACTATTTTGTAGGGAATAAATATTTGCAATTAGTAGAGTACTAATTTTACTCTACTAGAGCAAATGTTAAAGCTTTTAACTTGTAGCCTGGGAAAAGAATATATTACAGAAGTGTTAATAGCCTTAAAAAATAGTTGAGTAAACAACATATGTAATTATTCTGTAGGGAAATGCTGCTTAATTAAAACACAGAGTCATTTTATTAGCATACACACCTGCTGCTTATATGGTTCATTTTTTCCTAAAATAACTTAATTCCTGAACAGGGTTCTCTCTCCACTTCATTTCCTTGGGAAATATCCACTTTGAATTTCTGCTTCAGATTTGTCTATGTTGGCTCCAAATATTTTTATATATTTGTCATCGATATATATATATATATATATATATATGTGTGTGTGTAAATCACAGGGAGTACATGAATTTATAATGATAACTGACTCTCTGACTTTATTCTCCTGTATTTTCTTAAAATATTCAGCATCCAGTCATGATAGACTGCAGCTCGCATTCTTTTTTTCTGAAGAGCCCATAGGCAAACTTATTGTCTCTACCAAAACAAGAGAATTATTATTTACAAAGGCTTCTATCTTATATGTATGTGTGTGTGTAAATCACAGGGAGTACATGAATTTATAATGATAACTGACTCTCTGACTTTATTCTCCTGTATTTTCTTAAAATATTCAGCATCCAGTCATGATAGACTGCAGCTCGCATTCTTTTTTTCTGAAGAGCCCATAGGCAAACTTATTGTCTCTACCAAAACAAGAGAATTATTATTTACAAAGGCTTCTATCTGGGGCTTCCCTGGTGGCGCAGTGGTTGCGCGTCCGCCTGCCAATGCAGGGGAACCGGGTTCGTGCCCCGGTCTGGGAAGATCCCACATGCCGCGGAGCGGCTGGGCCCGTGAGCCATGGCCGCTGGGCCTGCGCGTCCGGAGCCGGGGGAAGATCCCACATGCAGCGGAGCGGCTGGGTCCGTGAGCCATGGCCGCTGGGCCTGCGCGTCCGGAGCCTGTGCTCCGCAACGGGAGAGGCCACAGCAGAGGGAGGCCCGCATACCACAAAAAAAAAAAAAAAATAAAAAAAAAAAATGGCTTCTATCTGGCATAATCTTGTTTCAGACTTTCCAAGGTTTCAGCTTCATTCCAAGCTACTTTAAAGGCCACTGCATTTTTTAAAGTTTCTCCATGTTGAAATGAGGTTTATTTTCTACAGTCACATCAGGCTCTCTGTGAGAGTGAGTGTGTGTATTAATATTGTGTTTAATGTAATAAAATTAAAAGTTGGGGTGTCTCTTCCCTATTTCTTAATCTACAGTGGTCACTAAATATTTTTTGTATGATTGCACAGAGGAAAAAGTAAGTGTGTGTGCACTTTCATATAGTACATTTTTTTGTTTTTATATTTGTAGCATTAATTTATAGTAGAATGATTGCTAAGTGGAAGAATATGTGACTTTAAATGTTGACAGACATGACCGATGTGTACTTCACAGAATCTAGGCAGTTGAGACTCTCACCAGTACTGCATGGAAATGGCCATTGCTCTTCACTTTCAACAGCACTACATATGAGAAAACATTTCACAGTCTTGGGTAACATTTAAAATATTTTATCTGATAGTTCATAAATGATACCTTACTGTTTTTTAATTGTCTTTTTTTGTTATATCTGACTTGGGAATATCTTGAGCAGTTACTTTTGCATGTCCTTTGCTCTGTACATTTTCCTCAATAATAATAGCTCACATTTATTAACTGCTCATGAATGCCAGGCAGGTTTGTTATAAGCACTTTAAATATATTAACTAATCTCTAATCCTCATAATACATCTTTAAAGTAGGAACTGTTAACAGTTCCATATGAGAAAACTGTGGCATGGAAACATTAATAAATTGTTCAAGATCACTTTGGACATAAGTATGTAATGGAGCCAACAGACCAACTGAGGTGGATCTAGAGCCCATGTCCTTAACCACTGCCTCGCATGACTACTATGTAATAGACAAGAGTCGACTTGACTTGGTGTTTTTAATGTCCAGTACTGAAGATGAGCCCAGACGATTTTTATAAATCCCAATGTTATTTCTAAGAACATTATGCATTTATTAATCAGATAAATATCACAAGCTTTGTGATTACTTAAAAAGGTTGGAGAGGGAGGGAGATGCAAGAGGGAGGAGATATGGAGATGTATGTATATGTATAGCTGATTCACTTTGTTATACAGCAGAAACTAACACACCATTGTAAAGCAATTATACTCCAATAAAGATGTTAAAAAAATGGAGAGAAAATATGTAAAAAAGGTATAGTCTAAAATTGGGAACATGCTTACATAAAATGTTTTTTAAATGTTGTAAGTGGTATGATAAATATATCTTAGAAAGGCACAAAGCATATAGCTGAAATTGTAAGGGACAGCTTATGTATGGTACACAGAATGGTGTTAGTTTCAGGGACTCCCTGTGGATTGGCGAATGTGAATAACTTTGGTGGGTGCTGGGCATAGGGACTGTCCCTGGTTGTCTGGTGCCTGGCCCCTGGGGTGATTAGGGTGGGTGCCTAGTGGACCTGGAGTGTGAGGACATCATAAGGCAGGTGGTTGAGTGTGTGGACTTAATCCGCTGCTCAAGAAGGGACTGACAGACATCTGGTGAAGGCCTCAAAACTGGGTCAAGATAGCACAAACAAACAAAAAGCTATTACTATTGAAAGTTATATTGATTTATACATTCAATGAGCATTTGTTTAGTACCCTTAGGTATGTACTCATTAGGTATTTGATGTATAGAAATGAATAAGCCCATGTTCTCAGGTTTGTAAAGTGCAGACAGTTGATAATCACACAAATATACTCATTTGTATTTTAGAATGATCTCCCAGGAAGCACAATGAAACTTGAATAGAGACCCTCAAACTCTAGAGACATTAATAAGGTTAAAATTTTTCCTTACAATACAATCTAGAGTTAATTTACCCAGAACTGCGAGGGAATATCCCCTCCATGTGGTCCCTTGGGGTCTGATTTTCTTCTGTTTTGCTTTGCCAGGAGCATTTTATTTCTTCATCAAGGTGAAGTTGGTTGGCCAGTAACAATTCCTCATTTCATGAGGAAATATCAAACAAACTTCAATTGAGAAATATTTTACAAAATATTTGATTTGAACTCTTCAAAATGTCAAGATTAAGGAAATCTAAGAAATACTGAGAATGTATTCTAAATTAAAGGAGATTACAATGTGTAACAAATGAAATAAGCATGTGATTAAGAATAGTATCCTAGACCAAAAAAACTAGCAATAATAGAAGTATTCGGACAATTGATAAAATTTGAATCAAAACTGGAAAATAGATAATATAGTAATATATTAGTGTTCAATTTCCATATTTCCATAATGTATGGTTACATAAGAGATTATCTTTGCTCTTAGGAAATACATTCAGAAGTATTTAAGTTTAAGGGACATGCGATCTCCAATTTACTCTCAAATGATTAAGAAAAATTATTTTTATATAGTTATAGATAAACATATATATTTCATACATAAATATTTACATATGTGGGATATATATATATTTGTGAGAGTGTGTAACTATATACAGAGAGTACAAATATATATATGTGTATGTGTATAATATGCACATGGGAGTCAACTGAATTAGTCTGGCAACTTTTCTGTAAATTTGAAGTTTTGTTAATGTAATAATTCACAGAAATTATTAAAAGACATAAAATGAGAGGAATCGAATGTGGAAAAATGGGGAGTCTAAGGGGAGAAGCATCGAGCAATGGTAGTAGCCTAGAGACTGTGAAACAATTTTTTAAAGAGAAACTCCTAAAAGTGCAGATGTAGAACAGCTGTATAACAAGAGAACTTTTATCACAAGGATGTCTAATATTCAACTTTATATTATTACATTGCTTCAATATTAATCCCCTTTGTCACTTTGTCTTCCCCAATTCAACGAAGTTGGCTGCAGTTTAATAACCCTTTGTGAGAGGTTTCCTTTTTTCTTTCTTTCTTTTTAATATTATGAGAGGAGACTTACATGTGTACGTTGAATAAGGGCAGAAGGAAGAAGAAAGTCTCACTAAATGAGATGGAAATTAAATTGAATTTCAGCAGCATTTTTTAATTTATTTGGGACAAAAAGTAAACCCCCAAGAATTTTCAGACATTTAAAAAATGTTGGGGCTTCCCTTGTGGCGCGGTGGTTGCGCGTCCGCCTGCCGATGCAGGGGAGTCGGGTTCGCGCCCCGGTCTGGGAGGATCCCACGTGCCGCGGAGCGGCTGGGCCCGTGGGCCGAGGCCGCTGGGCCT
>NC_041233.1:41619127-41624678 GCF_002837175.3 Physeter macrocephalus
GGAGCGGCTGGGCCCGTGAGCCATGGCCGCTGAGCCTGTGCTCCGCAACGGGAGAGGCCGCAGCAGAGGGCGGCCCGCATACCCCAAAAAAAAAAAAAAAAAAAAGGCTTAAAAAAAAAAAAAAATGTTATTTGGTTTCCCATAGAACCTGTGGAGAGGAAACTATTTGTAATTTTATTTAATTGTCAAGGAGCAGGAGAGTCTCTGCTGATATCTGATTCCCAAAATAGTTAAGATATAGTCTACACAAAAGAGTAATCTAAAATGGTGACTAGGGGATATGGTCCAAAAGTAGAAAGATAACCAGAGAAAATGTAGCCAATAAAAGCAAAGGGAACAAATAAATATTTTTCCGGGTGAATAGAGAAGACGGTGGAGATAGACAGAAAAATCCACTGTATTTACCCACTTAGCAACTTTTTAAGAGCTTGGTGTACAATATGGTGAAAGTACTGGTTTCTGGGGGTTGGCAAATGAATTTGAGTTTAACTTGTGAATCTGAGATATATGGGTAAATTTTTTAGGAACTTTTATTGTAAAGTTTCATTTTATCACCCATCATACCTAACAATCCAACAGAACCCTCTGGTTAGCAGCTCTACCTGACTGTTTTTCAGGTAGTATTCCTCCTCTTCCACCAAAACACTTTTCAGAGCTCCTAGGTGACTTTACTTATCCCGGCATGTTTCTAATATATGCATTGCGAAAATCTCTACTACTGCAGTTCTGCCCAGTTTATCTTCCTTTTCTGTCTCCCATCTGAGACCTTTAATTTTTCCTTTAATAAGGGTGGTGAAAAAAAAATCCTCATTTAATCATCTGCACACTGCCAGGATATAATAGTAGCTCCATAAGTAATTATTGAATGAATAAATTCTTACTATTTATCAAATATTTGTTGAGAATAAATTTACCAAACCTGAACTCCTACAAAGGAGAATTGGTGATTGGTAAAACTGCTGAGAAGAGAAATCTGCTGTTTGGTAGCACCAAAAAAGGCTGGCGCACAGAGACCCTTGAGATGCCTGGAGATAGGTTCAAACACCCAACATCCTGTGAGGAGAAGGAGGAAACAAGGGACAGGAGGTCCCTGTTTTCAGCCCTGCTTAGGCTCACTGGAGCAAACCCAGGAAAAAACTCTGCAAAAATCATCACTTGTAAAGTGCCTGCCACAAAGTTATCTGCTGAACTTGAATACTTGGCAGAAATTGACTGCCAGGCACCACAGAACACAATTACTAACTTCTATAAATTTCTGCTTATTAAATTGTTGAACAACTTGAAAATCTTGGAAATCCGTTTGTATAGATTTTGAGCTTTTTTTTTATTGGACAGTAATAGAATGTGTGAAAACTTTTTTCTTCAAAAGGAGGAAAGTGTGTTATTTCTCTAGGAGAAATCAAGACACCTTTAAGCTTAGCCAAGACTCTCGCTACACACAGCGCTGTGCATATTTATCCAGCCTGTCCCTAGCTTAAAATAAATAAAAGAGAAGAAAAGACCACATTTATAACCAGCTCCTTTACTCTTGTACACATTTTTCACATAGATTCAGAAATATGTGAATAATTCATAGCTCAAATGTGCTACCATTTCAATTAATAACACCACATTGTGGTTGCTGCTTTGTAGAAACTAAATGTTACACATAATTGTCTCCTAGACCCTCTCTCTTTTCACTTTCCGCAAATCATCCTTTTTAAAGGCCCAGATCTGAAGGTCTGTATGTTTCTTTTAAATTTATGAAAATATTCTAAGAATTTCAGAATTTCTCTCAGTGGCATTTTTCAAATTGGTATATCATGAGTGTTATTTCCGGCCCTTCCCTTTTACATTAGCAAATATTTATTAGGAATTTTCCTTTGCCAGAAATTTTACAAGCATATTTCATTTAATCTTCATAATGCTCTAAGGGGGTTTCTATTATTTATTTTGCTTTACTGATGAGAAAACTGAGTTTCAGGGAGTTTCACAGCAGAAAGTTTACACAGCAGAAAGGTGACAAAACTAGGAATTTAGTCCAATCCAGGCAATCTGACATCAGGGCTTATATTTAAACCTTACACTACTCTGTCCCTCCAGATTTCTTGTCAGGTGATAATGATGTTAAACATATGACTACTTTTGACTGACTGGACCAAACTATAATAGCATAATAGATTAGATTACAATAACTTAACCTGTTCCCTTGCGGAAAATAAATAACAATTATATTGATGAGGCAGAGGAACAATCTCCACATAATACAGTCTAACAGTTCTCAAAGTGCTGTCCCCAGACCAACAGCATCAGCATCACATGAATACTTGTTAGAAATGTATATTCTTTTTTTTTTTTTTTTTTTTTTTTTGCGGTACGCAGGCCTCTCACTGTTGTGGCCTCTCCCGTTGCAGAGCACAGGCTCCGGACGCGCAGGCTCAGCGGCCATGGCTCACGGGCCTAGCCGCTCCACGGCATGTGGGATCCTCCCGGACCGGGGCACGAACCTGCGTCCCCTGCAATGGCAGGCGGAAACTCAACCACTGCGCCACCAGGGCAGCCCGGAAATGCATATTCTTGAGTCCCACCCTACTAGTGAATAAGAAATTCTGGGGAAACAGCTATCTGTGTTTTCACAAACCCTCAAATGAATCCTATAATTATTAAAATATTAAAAACAGTGCTACGGGCAAGGGATCGGCAAATTACTGCACATGAGGCAAACTTAGCCCCCATTTAATTGTTTTTACGGTTTTAATATTTTATTATGGTAAAATATATACATCATAAAATGTTACTTTAAACATTTTCAAATGTGCAATTCAGGGATATAACTACATTCATAATATAATATGACAACCATCTATTTCCCAAAATATTCCATCATCTAAAACAAAAATTCTGTACTCATTAAGCAATAACATCTCTTTACTCCTCCTATCAGCCCTTGGTAATTTCTAGTATATTTTCTGTATGTATGAATTTCCCTATTTGAGATATTTCATATATGTGGAATCATATGACATTTGTCTTTTTGTGTCTTGCTTATTGCACCTATCATAATGTTTTCAAGTATATTAGAACTTCATTCATTTTTATGGTTGAATAATATTTCTTCCTATTTATATACCACATTTTGTTCATCCTTGCATCTGTCAAGGACACTTGGGTTGTTTCTACCTCTTGGCTATTGTGAATAATGCTACGATAAAGGTTGATACACAGGTACCTGTCTGAGTCACTCTTCTCCCTTCTTTTGGTTATATACCAAGGAGTAGATTGCTGGATCATATGTTAATTCTATGTTTAGCTTTTTGAGGAACTGCCAGACAAATTTCCACAGTGACTGTATCATTAAATATTCCCACCAGAATGGTAAGAGTATTCCACCTTCTTTACATCTCAGCCAACATGTTCTTTCACACCCATTTTTTTAAAAAAAATCCATTATAGCCATCCTAAGAGATGTGAAGTGGTATCTCTTTGGGGTTTTGATCTGTGTTTCTTCAATTACTGATGATGTTAGATGTTAAGCATCTTTTCATGTGCTTATTGGGTATTTGAATATCTTCTTTGAAGAAATGTCTAGACAAGTCCTTTGCATACTTTTAAATTGGGTTGTTTGTCATTTTACAATTGAGCTGTAGGAGTTCTTTATATATTTTGGATATTAAATGCTTATTAGATATATGATTTGCAGTTATTTTCTCACATTCTGCATGTTGTCTTTCCCTGTCTTGATAATGTCCTTTGATGCACAAAAGTTTTAAATTTGGAGGAATTCCCATTTATCTATTTTTCTTTAGTTCCTCATTCTTTTAGTGTCACATCTAAAAACCCATTGCCAACTTTAAATTCATAAAGATCTGTGTTACCTCTGTGTTTCCTTCTAAGAGTTTTATAGTTTTACTTCTTAAGCGTTTGGGTCACAGATCCATTTTGAGTCTTTTTTATTTTTTTACATAATGTGAAGTAGAGGTTCACATTCATGCTTTTGAGCGTAGAAATCCAGTTGTTCCAGCACAATTTGTTGAAAAATTTTCTTTCCCCATTGATTAGATTTGGCAGCCATGTTGAAAACCAGTTCCCATAAATGTGTAGGTTTACTTCCAGACTCAATTCAGTTGATCCATATGTCTATCCTTATGCCAGTACCATGTTGTTTTATTACTGTCACTTTTTAGTAAGTTTTGAAATAGTGAAGTGTGTGTCTTTCAACTTTCTTTTTCTTCAGGGGTGTTTTGCCTATTTGAAGTCTTCTGGAATTGCATATGAATCTAAAGATTGGCATTTCCATTCCTGCAAAATGACTGTTGGAATTTTGATAGAAATTTTGTTGAATCTTTAGATAGCTTTGGGTAGTGCCATCTTAACAATATTAAGTCTTTCAATTTATATACATGGGATGACTTTTTTTTTAAAGACATTTCTTTCATCAGTGCTTTATTGTTTCCAGTGTACAAGTTTTCATCTTCATTAAATTTATTCCTAGGTGTTTTAGTCTTTAGATACTATTGTAAATGGAATTATTTCCTCAATTTTCTTTTTGGATCATTCATTGAAGGTGTAGATAAACACAAGTAACTTTTGTGTTGACCTTGTAACATGCAATTTTGCTGAATTTGTTTAATTTACTCTGATAGCTTTCTGTTGGATTCTTTTGGATTTTCTCTATGTAGGGTCATGCCATCTGCAGAGAGAGATAGTTTTACTTCTTCCTTTCCTGTTTGGCTGCCTCATGTTTATTTTCCTTGTTAATTATTTCACAAGAATTCCAGAACAGTGTTGACTGGTGAAAACAGGCATCCCTGACTTTTCTTGGTGTTAAGGAAGAGCTTTCAGCCTTTCCCTCATTTAAAATACCTAACAGGTTAGCTGTTAGGTATTTTATAAATTTCCTATGTAGTATGGAAGAAGTTACCTTCTGTATCTAGTTCTCTGTTTTTTTTCTTTTTATCATGAAAGGGTTGGGATTTTGTCAAATATCTTTTCTGTGTTGATAAAGTTGCTCATTTTTCTCTTCTATTAATGTGCTGTATTCCACTGATTGGTTTCCTTATGTTGAATTACCTTTGCCTTCCTGTTCGTCATGGTGCATAATCCTTTTAAGGGATTTGGTTTGATAGTAGTTGGGTGATTATTTTTGCATCTACATTACGAAGGCTATTTGTCCGTAATTTTCTTTTGTTGTGATGTCTTCATCTACATTTGGAATAAGTGTAATGCTGCCCTCATAGAATGAGTTAGGATGTGTTTCCTCCATTTCTATTTTTGGAAGAGTTTGAAAAGAATTTGTGTTAGTTCTTTAAAGGTTTGGTAGAATTTACCAGTGAAACTGTCTAGTACTAGATTTTTCCTCTTTGGGAGATTTTTTATTACAGCTGTAATCTCTTTGTTATTCTTTTGTTAAGGTTTTAAAATTTTCTTCTTGAATTAGGTAATTTGTGTGTTTCTAGGAAATTTGCCAATTTCTTCTGGTTATCTAATATATGGTACACCATTTTTAATATTATTCTCTTTTTTTTTTTTTTTTTTTTGCGGTACGCGGGCCTCTCACTGTTGTGGCCTCTCC